>NC_092010.1:5963954-6282821 GCF_044704955.1 Pristiophorus japonicus
CTCACTTGGCCATGGTCGCACTGTCCCCACACACTGTTCTACACTCACGGGGCAATCGTCGCACTGTCCCCACACACTGTTCACACTTACTGGGGAATCGTAGACAGCACTGTCCCCACACGTTGTTCACACTCACTGGGCAATGACGGCACTGTCCCCACACATTGTTCCACACTCACTGGGCAATGACAGCACTGTCTCCACACATTGTTCCCCACTCACTGCGCAATGACTGCACTGTCCCCACACAGTTTTCACACTCACTTGGCAATGGTCGCACTGTCCCTATACACTGTTCACACTCAATGGGCAATGACCGCACTTTCTCCACACAGTGTTCCCCACTCACTGGGTAATGGGAGCCCGCACTTTCCCCACACATTGTTCACACTCACTGGGCAATGACCGCAATGTCCACACACATTGTTCATACTCACTGGGCAATAACTGCACTGCCCCAATTATTGTTCCCACTCACTGGACAATGACCGCACTTTCTCCACACACTGTTCACACTCACTGGGTAATGGTAGACAGCACTGTCCCCACACGTTGTTCCCACCCACTGGGCAATGACCGCTCTGTCCCCACACATTGTTCCCCACTCACTGGGCCATGGTCGCACTGTCCCCACACATTGTTCACACTCACTGGGCAATGGGAGTAAACACTGTCCCCACACATTGTTCACACTCACTGGGCAATGACCGCACTGTCCCCAAACATTGTTGCACACTCACTTGGCAATGGGAGCCCGCACTGTCCCCAAACATTGTTCCCATTCACTGGGCAATGATCGCACTGTCCCCACACATTGTTCACACTCACTGGGCAATGGCCGCACTGTCCCCACACATTGTTCCCAACTCACTGGGCAATGACCGCACTGTCTCCACACATTGTTCCCCACTCACTGGGCAATGACTGCAATGACCCCACACATTTTTCACACTCACTTGGCAATGGTCGCATTGTCCCCACACACTGTTCATACTCACTGGGCAATGACCGCACTGTCCCCACACATTGTTTGCACTCACTGGGCAATGGGACTCCACACTGTCGACACACATTGTTCCCCACTCACTGGGCAATGACTGCAATGTCCGCACACATTGTTCATATTCACTGGGCAATGACCGCACTGTCCCCAATCATTGTTCCCATTCACTGGGCAATGACCACACTGTCCCCACACACTGTTCTACACTCACGGGGCAATCGTCGCACTGTCCCCACACATTGTTCACACTCACTGGGCCATGGTCGCACAGTCCCCATACATTGTTCACACTCTGCGCCATGACCGCACTGTCCCCACATATTGTTCCCACTCACTCGGCAATGACGGCACTGTCCCCACACATGGTTCACACTCACTGGGCAATGGGAGTCCACATTGTCCGCACACATTGTTCACATTCACTGGGCAATGACCGCACTGTCCCCACACATTGTTCACACTCACTGGGCAATGACGGCACTGTCCCCACACATTGTTCCCCACTCACTGGGCAATGGGAGTCCACACTGTCCACACACATTGTTCACACTCACTGGGCAATGACCGCACTGTCCCCACACACTGTTCACACTCACTTGGCAATGACCGCAATGTCCCCACACATTGCTCGTCACTCTCTGGGCAATGGGAGCCCGCACTGTGCCCACACATTTTCACACTCACTGGGCAATGGGAGCCCGCACTGTCCCCACACATTGTTCCCACTCACTGGGCAATGGGACTCCACACTGTCGACACACATTGTTCCCCACTCAATGGGCAATAACCGCAATGTCCACACACATTGTTCATACTCACTGGACAATAACCGCACTGTCCCCAATCGTTGTTCCCACTCACTGGGCAATGACCGCACTGTCCCCACACACTGTTCTGCACTCACTGAAAATGGTCGCACTGTCCCCAGGCACTGTTCACACTCACTGGGCAATGGTAGACAGCACTGTCCCCACACGTTGTTCCCACTCACTGGGCCATGGTTGCACTGTCCCCACACATTGTTCACACTCACTTGGCCATGGTCGCACTGTCCCCATACATTGTTCACACTCACTGGGCAATGACCGCACAGTCCCCACACATTGTTCCACACTCACTGGGCAATGGGAGCCCGCACTGTCCCCACACTTTGTTCCCATTCACTGGGCAATGACCGCACTGTCCCCACACATTGTTCCCACTCACTGGGCAATGACCGCACAGTCCCCACACAGTGTTTACACTCACTGGGCAATGGGAGCCCGCACTGTCCCCACACTTTGTTCCCATTCACTGGGCAATGACTGCACTGTCCCCACACATTGTTCACACTCACTGGGCAATGACCGCACTGTCCCCACACATTGTTCCCACTCACTGGGCAATGACCGCACAGTCCCCACACAGTGTTTACACTCACTGGGCAATGGGAGCCCGCACTGTCCCCACACTTTGTTCCCACTCACTGGGCAATGACCGCACTGTCCCCACACACTGTTCTGCACTCACTGAAAATGGTCGCACTGTCCCCAGGCACTGTTCACACTCACTGGGCAATGGTAGACAGCACTGTCCCCACACGTTTTCCCACTCACTGGGCCATGGTTGCACTGTCCCCACACATTGTTCACACTCACTTGGCCATGGTCGCACTGTCCCCACACACTGTTCTACACTCACGGGGCAATCGTCGCACTGTCCCCACACACTGTTCACACTTACTGGGGAATCGTAGACAGCACTGTCCCCACACGTTGTTCACACTCACTGGGCAATGACGGCACTGTCCCCACACATTGTTCCACACTCACTGGGCAATGACAGCACTGTCTCCACACATTGTTCCCCACTCACTGCGCAATGACTGCACTGTCCCCACACAGTTTTCACACTCACTTGGCAATGGTCGCACTGTCCCTATACACTGTTCACACTCAATGGGCAATGACCGCACTTTCTCCACACAGTGTTCCCCACTCACTGGGTAATGGGAGCCCGCACTTTCCCCACACATTGTTCACACTCACTGGGCAATGACCGCAATGTCCACACACATTGTTCATACTCACTGGGCAATAACTGCACTGCCCCAATTATTGTTCCCACTCACTGGACAATGACCGCACTTTCTCCACACACTGTTCACACTCACTGGGTAATGGTAGACAGCACTGTCCCCACACGTTGTTCCCACCCACTGGGCAATGACCGCTCTGTCCCCACACATTGTTCCCCACTCACTGGGCCATGGTCGCACTGTCCCCACACATTGTTCACACTCACTGGGCAATGGGAGTAAACACTGTCCCCACACATTGTTCACACTCACTGGGCAATGACCGCACTGTCCCCAAACATTGTTGCACACTCACTTGGCAATGGGAGCCCGCACTGTCCCCAAACATTGTTCCCATTCACTGGGCAATGATCGCACTGTCCCCACACATTGTTCACACTCACTGGGCAATGGCCGCACTGTCCCCACACATTGTTCCCAACTCACTGGGCAATGACCGCACTGTCTCCACACATTGTTCCCCACTCACTGGGCAATGACTGCAATGACCCCACACATTTTTCACACTCACTTGGCAATGGTCGCATTGTCCCCACACACTGTTCATACTCACTGGGCAATGACCGCACTGTCCCCACACATTGTTTGCACTCACTGGGCAATGGGACTCCACACTGTCGACACACATTGTTCCCCACTCACTGGGCAATGACTGCAATGTCCGCACACATTGTTCATATTCACTGGGCAATGACCGCACTGTCCCCAATCATTGTTCCCATTCACTGGGCAATGACCACACTGTCCCCACACACTGTTCTACACTCACGGGGCAATCGTCGCACTGTCCCCACACATTGTTCACACTCACTGGGCCATGGTCGCACAGTCCCCATACATTGTTCACACTCTGCGCCATGACCGCACTGTCCCCACATATTGTTCCCACTCACTCGGCAATGACGGCACTGTCCCCACACATGGTTCACACTCACTGGGCAATGGGAGTCCACATTGTCCGCACACATTGTTCACATTCACTGGGCAATGACCGCACTGTCCCCACACATTGTTCACACTCACTGGGCAATGACGGCACTGTCCCCACACATTGTTCCCCACTCACTGGGCAATGGGAGTCCACACTGTCCACACACATTGTTCACACTCACTGGGCAATGACCGCACTGTCCCCACACACTGTTCACACTCACTTGGCAATGACCGCAATGTCCCCACACATTGCTCGTCACTCTCTGGGCAATGGGAGCCCGCACTGTGCCCACACATTTTCACACTCACTGGGCAATGGGAGCCCGCACTGTCCCCACACATTGTTCCCACTCACTGGGCAATGGGACTCCACACTGTCGACACACATTGTTCCCCACTCAATGGGCAATAACCGCAATGTCCACACACATTGTTCATACTCACTGGACAATAACCGCACTGTCCCCAATCGTTGTTCCCACTCACTGGGCAATGACCGCACTGTCCCCACACACTGTTCTGCACTCACTGAAAATGGTCGCACTGTCCCCAGGCACTGTTCACACTCACTGGGCAATGGTAGACAGCACTGTCCCCACACGTTGTTCGCACTCACTGGGCCATGGTTGCACTGTCCCCACACATTGTTCACACTCACTTGGCCATGGTCGCACTGTCCCCATACATTGTTCACACTCACTGGGCAATGACCGCACAGTCCCCACACATTGTTCCACACTCACTGGGCAATGGGAGCCCGCACTGTCCCCACACTTTGTTCCCATTCACTGGGCAATGACCGCACTGTCCCCACACATTGTTCCCACTCACTGGGCAATGACCGCACAGTCCCCACACAGTGTTTACACTCACTGGGCAATGGGAGCCCGCACTGTCCCCACACTTTGTTCCCATTCACTGGGCAATGACTGCACTGTCCCCACACATTGTTCACACTCACTGGGCAATGACCGCACTGTCCCCACACATTGTTCCCACTCACTGGGCAATGACCGCACAGTCCCCACACAGTGTTTACACTCACTGGGCAATGGGAGCCCGCACTGTCCCCACACTTTGTTCCCACTCACTGGGCAATGACCGCACTGTCCCCACACACTGTTCTGCACTCACTGAAAATGGTCGCACTGTCCCCAGGCACTGTTCACACTCACTGGGCAATGGTAGACAGCACTGTCCCCACACGTTTTCCCACTCACTGGGCCATGGTTGCACTGTCCCCACACATTGTTCACACTCACTTGGCCATGGTCGCACTGTCCCCACACACTGTTCTACACTCACGGGGCAATCGTCGCACTGTCCCCACACACTGTTCACACTTACTGGGGAATCGTAGACAGCACTGTCCCCACACGTTGTTCACACTCACTGGGCAATGACGGCACTGTCCCCACACATTGTTCCACACTCACTGGGCAATGACAGCACTGTCTCCACACATTGTTCCCCACTCACTGCGCAATGACTGCACTGTCCCCACACAGTTTTCACACTCACTTGGCAATGGTCGCACTGTCCCTATACACTGTTCACACTCAATGGGCAATGACCGCACTTTCTCCACACAGTGTTCCCCACTCACTGGGTAATGGGAGCCCGCACTTTCCCCACACATTGTTCACACTCACTGGGCAATGACCGCAATGTCCACACACATTGTTCATACTCACTGGGCAATAACTGCACTGCCCCAATTATTGTTCCCACTCACTGGACAATGACCGCACTTTCTCCACACACTGTTCACACTCACTGGGTAATGGTAGACAGCACTGTCCCCACACGTTGTTCCCACCCACTGGGCAATGACCGCTCTGTCCCCACACATTGTTCCCCACTCACTGGGCCATGGTCGCACTGTCCCCACACATTGTTCACACTCACTGGGCAATGGGAGTAAACACTGTCCCCACACATTGTTCACACTCACTGGGCAATGACCGCACTGTCCCCAAACATTGTTGCACACTCACTTGGCAATGGGAGCCCGCACTGTCCCCAAACATTGTTCCCATTCACTGGGCAATGATCGCACTGTCCCCACACATTGTTCACACTCACTGGGCAATGGCCGCACTGTCCCCACACATTGTTCCCAACTCACTGGGCAATGACCGCACTGTCTCCACACATTGTTCCCCACTCACTGGGCAATGACTGCAATGACCCCACACATTTTTCACACTCACTTGGCAATGGTCGCATTGTCCCCACACACTGTTCATACTCACTGGGCAATGACCGCACTGTCCCCACACATTGTTTGCACTCACTGGGCAATGGGACTCCACACTGTCGACACACATTGTTCCCCACTCACTGGGCAATGACTGCAATGTCCGCACACATTGTTCATATTCACTGGGCAATGACCGCACTGTCCCCAATCATTGTTCCCATTCACTGGGCAATGACCACACTGTCCCCACACACTGTTCTACACTCACGGGGCAATCGTCGCACTGTCCCCACACATTGTTCACACTCACTGGGCCATGGTCGCACAGTCCCCATACATTGTTCACACTCTGCGCCATGACCGCACTGTCCCCACATATTGTTCCCACTCACTCGGCAATGACGGCACTGTCCCCACACATGGTTCACACTCACTGGGCAATGGGAGTCCACATTGTCCGCACACATTGTTCACATTCACTGGGCAATGACCGCACTGTCCCCACACATTGTTCACACTCACTGGGCAATGACGGCACTGTCCCCACACATTGTTCCCCACTCACTGGGCAATGGGAGTCCACACTGTCCACACACATTGTTCACACTCACTGGGCAATGACCGCACTGTCCCCACACACTGTTCACACTCACTTGGCAATGACCGCAATGTCCCCACACATTGCTCGTCACTCTCTGGGCAATGGGAGCCCGCACTGTGCCCACACATTTTCACACTCACTGGGCAATGGGAGCCCGCACTGTCCCCACACATTGTTCCCACTCACTGGGCAATGGGACTCCACACTGTCGACACACATTGTTCCCCACTCAATGGGCAATAACCGCAATGTCCACACACATTGTTCATACTCACTGGACAATAACCGCACTGTCCCCAATCGTTGTTCCCACTCACTGGGCAATGACCGCACTGTCCCCACACACTGTTCTGCACTCACTGAAAATGGTCGCACTGTCCCCAGGCACTGTTCACACTCACTGGGCAATGGTAGACAGCACTGTCCCCACACGTTGTTCCCACTCACTGGGCCATGGTTGCACTGTCCCCACACATTGTTCACACTCACTTGGCCATGGTCGCACTGTCCCCATACATTGTTCACACTCACTGGGCAATGACCGCACAGTCCCCACACATTGTTCCACACTCACTGCGCAATGGGAGCCCGCACTGTCCCCACACTTTGTTCCCATTCACTGGGCAATGACCGCACTGTCCCCACACATTGTTCCCACTCACTGGGCAATGACCGCACAGTCCCCACACAGTGTTTACACTCACTGGGCAATGGGAGCCCGCACTGTCCCCACACTTTGTTCCCATTCACTGGGCAATGACTGCACTGTCCCCACACATTGTTCACACTCACTGGGCAATGACCGCACTGTCCCCACACATTGTTCCCACTCACTGGGCAATGACCGCACAGTCCCCACACAGTGTTTACACTCACTGGGCAATGGGAGCCCGCACTGTCCCCACACTTTGTTCCCACTCACTGGGCAATGACCGCACTGTCCCCACACACTGTTCTGCACTCACTGAAAATGGTCGCACTGTCCCCAGGCACTGTTCACACTCACTGGGCAATGGTAGACAGCACTGTCCCCACACGTTTTCCCACTCACTGGGCCATGGTTGCACTGTCCCCACACATTGTTCACACTCACTTGGCCATGGTCGCACTGTCCCCACACACTGTTCTACACTCACGGGGCAATCGTCGCACTGTCCCCACACACTGTTCACACTTACTGGGGAATCGTAGACAGCACTGTCCCCACACGTTGTTCACACTCACTGGGCAATGACGGCACTGTCCCCACACATTGTTCCACACTCACTGGGCAATGACAGCACTGTCTCCACACATTGTTCCCCACTCACTGCGCAATGACTGCACTGTCCCCACACAGTTTTCACACTCACTTGGCAATGGTCGCACTGTCCCTATACACTGTTCACACTCAATGGGCAATGACCGCACTTTCTCCACACAGTGTTCCCCACTCACTGGGTAATGGGAGCCCGCACTTTCCCCACACATTGTTCACACTCACTGGGCAATGACCGCAATGTCCACACACATTGTTCATACTCACTGGGCAATAACTGCACTGCCCCAATTATTGTTCCCACTCACTGGACAATGACCGCACTTTCTCCACACACTGTTCACACTCACTGGGTAATGGTAGACAGCACTGTCCCCACACGTTGTTCCCACCCACTGGGCAATGACCGCTCTGTCCCCACACATTGTTCCCCACTCACTGGGCCATGGTCGCACTGTCCCCACACATTGTTCACACTCACTGGGCAATGGGAGTAAACACTGTCCCCACACATTGTTCACACTCACTGGGCAATGACCGCACTGTCCCCAAACATTGTTGCACACTCACTTGGCAATGGGAGCCCGCACTGTCCCCAAACATTGTTCCCATTCACTGGGCAATGATCGCACTGTCCCCACACATTGTTCACACTCACTGGGCAATGGCCGCACTGTCCCCACACATTGTTCCCAACTCACTGGGCAATGACCGCACTGTCTCCACACATTGTTCCCCACTCACTGGGCAATGACTGCAATGACCCCACACATTTTTCACACTCACTTGGCAATGGTCGCATTGTCCCCACACACTGTTCATACTCACTGGGCAATGACCGCACTGTCCCCACACATTGTTTGCACTCACTGGGCAATGGGACTCCACACTGTCGACACACATTGTTCCCCACTCACTGGGCAATGACTGCAATGTCCGCACACATTGTTCATATTCACTGGGCAATGACCGCACTGTCCCCAATCATTGTTCCCATTCACTGGGCAATGACCACACTGTCCCCACACACTGTTCTACACTCACGGGGCAATCGTCGCACTGTCCCCACACATTGTTCACACTCACTGGGCCATGGTCGCACAGTCCCCATACATTGTTCACACTCTGCGCCATGACCGCACTGTCCCCACATATTGTTCCCACTCACTCGGCAATGACGGCACTGTCCCCACACATGGTTCACACTCACTGGGCAATGGGAGTCCACATTGTCCGCACACATTGTTCACATTCACTGGGCAATGACCGCACTGTCCCCACACATTGTTCACACTCACTGGGCAATGACGGCACTGTCCCCACACATTGTTCCCCACTCACTGGGCAATGGGAGTCCACACTGTCCACACACATTGTTCACACTCACTGGGCAATGACCGCACTGTCCCCACACACTGTTCACACTCACTTGGCAATGACCGCAATGTCCCCACACATTGCTCGTCACTCTCTGGGCAATGGGAGCCCGCACTGTGCCCACACATTTTCACACTCACTGGGCAATGGGAGCCCGCACTGTCCCCACACATTGTTCCCACTCACTGGGCAATGGGACTCCACACTGTCGACACACATTGTTCCCCACTCAATGGGCAATAACCGCAATGTCCACACACATTGTTCATACTCACTGGACAATAACCGCACTGTCCCCAATCGTTGTTCCCACTCACTGGGCAATGACCGCACTGTCCCCACACACTGTTCTGCACTCACTGAAAATGGTCGCACTGTCCCCAGGCACTGTTCACACTCACTGGGCAATGGTAGACAGCACTGTCCCCACACGTTGTTCCCACTCACTGGGCCATGGTTGCACTGTCCCCACACATTGTTCACACTCACTTGGCCATGGTCGCACTGTCCCCATACATTGTTCACACTCACTGGGCAATGACCGCACAGTCCCCACACATTGTTCCACACTCACTGGGCAATGGGAGCCCGCACTGTCCCCACACTTTGTTCCCATTCACTGGGCAATGACCGCACTGTCCCCACACATTGTTCCCACTCACTGGGCAATGACCGCACAGTCCCCACACAGTGTTTACACTCACTGGGCAATGGGAGCCCGCACTGTCCCCACACTTTGTTCCCATTCACTGGGCAATGACTGCACTGTCCCCACACATTGTTCACACTCACTGGGCAATGACCGCACTGTCCCCACACATTGTTCCCACTCACTGGGCAATGACCGCACAGTCCCCACACAGTGTTTACACTCACTGGGCAATGGGAGCCCGCACTGTCCCCACACTTTGTTCCCACTCACTGGGCAATGACCGCACTGTCCCCACACACTGTTCTGCACTCACTGAAAATGGTCGCACTGTCCCCAGGCACTGTTCACACTCACTGGGCAATGGTAGACAGCACTGTCCCCACACGTTTTCCCACTCACTGGGCCATGGTTGCACTGTCCCCACACATTGTTCACACTCACTTGGCCATGGTCGCACTGTCCCCACACATTGTTCACACTCACTTGGCCATGGTCGCACTGTCCCCATACATTGTTCACACTCTGGGCCATGACCGCACTGTCCCCACACATTGTTCCCACTCACTGGGCAATGACCGCACAGTCCCCACATAGTGTTCCACACTCACTGGGCAATGGGAGCCCGCACTGTCCCCACACTTTGTTCACACTCACTGGGCAATGACCGGACTGTCCCCACACATTGTTCCAGAATCACTGGGCAATGGGAGCCCGCACTGTCCCCACACTTTGTTCCCATTCACTGGGCAATGACCGCACTGTCCCCACACATTGTTCCCACTCACTGGGCAATGACCGCACAGTCCCCACACAGTGTTTACACTCACTGGGCAATGGGAGCCCGCACTGTCCCCACACTTTGTTCCCATTCACTGGGCAATGACTGCACTGTCGCCACACATTGTTCACACTCACTGGGCAATGACCGCACTGTCCCCACACATTGTTCTCACTCACTGGGCAATGACCGCACTGTCCCCACACAATGTTTACACTCACTGGGCAATGGGAGCCCGCACTGTCCCCACACTTTGTTCCCATTCACTGGGCAATGACTGCACTGTCCGCACACATTGTTCACACTCACTGGGCAATGACCGCACTGTCCTCACACATTGTTCCCACTCACTGGGCAATGGGACACCACACTGTTGACACACATTGTTCCCCACTCAATGGGCAATGACTGCACTGTCCGCACACATTGTTCACACTCACTGGGCAATGACCGCAATGTCCACACACATTGTTCATACTCACTGGACAATAACCGCACTGTCCCCAATCATTGTTCCCACTCACTGGGAAATGACCGCACTGTCCCCACACACTGTTCTGCACTCACTGAAAATGGTCGCACTGTCCCCAGGCACTGTACACACTCACTGGGCAATGGTAGACAGCACTGTCCCCACACGTTGTTCCCACTCACTGGGCCATGGTTGCACTGTCCCCACATATTGTTCACACTCACTTGGCCATGGTCGCACTGTCCCCACACATTGTTCCCACTCACTGGGCAATGACCGCACAGTCCCCACACATTGTTCCCCACTCACTGGGCAATGGGAGCCCACACTCTCCCCACACATTGTTCACACTCATTGGGCAATGGTCGCACTGTCCCTACACATTGTTGACACTGACTGGGCAATGGTCGCACTTTCCCCACACATTGTTCACACTTACTGGGCAATGGGAGTTCGCACTGTCCCCACACATTTTTCACAGTCACTGGGCAATGGTCGAACTGTCCTGACACATTGTACACACTCACTGGACAATTACTGCACTGTCCCCACACATTGTTTACACTCACTGGGCAATGGTCGCACTGTCCTCACACATTGTTCACATTCACTCGGCAATGACCGCACTTTCCCCACACACTGTTGTGCACTCACTGAAAATGGTCGCACTGTCCCCACACGTTGTTCCCACTCACTGGGCAATGACCCCACTGTCCCCACACATTGTTCCCCACTCACTGGGCCATGGTTGCACTGTCCCCACACATTGTTCACACTCACTGGGCCATGGTCGCACTGTCCCCATACATTGTTCACACTCTGGGCCATGACCGCACTGTCCCCACACATTGTTCCCACTCACTGGGCAATGACCGCACAGTCCCCACACAGTGTTCACACTCACTGGTCAATGGGAGTCCACACTGCCCCCACACGTTGTTCACACTCACTGGGCAATGACCGGACTGTCCCCAAACGTTGTTCCACCCTCACTGGGCAATAGGAGCCCACACTGTCCCCACACATTGTTCACACTCATTGGGCAATGACCGGACTGTCCCCACACATTTTTCCACACTCACTGGGCAATGGGAGCCCGCACTGGCCCCACACTTTGTTCCCATTCACTAGGCAATGACCGGACTGTCCCCACACATTGTTCACACTCAGTGGGCAATGACCGCACTGTCCCCACACATTGATCCCCACTCACTGGGCAATGACTGCACTGTCCCCACACATTTTTCGCACTCACTTGGCAATGGTCGCACTGTCCCCACACATTGTTCACACTCACTGGGCAATGACCGGACTGTCCCCACACATTGTTCCACACTCACTGGGCAATAGGAGCCCACACTGTCCCCACACATTGTTCACAGTCACTGGGCAATGACCGGACTGTCCCCACACATTGTTCCACACTCACTGGGCAATGGGACCCCGCACTGGCCCCACACTTTGTTCCCATTCACTAGGCAATGACCGCACTATCCCCACACATTGTTCACACTCACTGGGCAATGACCGCACTGTCCCCACACATTGTTCCGCACTCACTGGGCAATGACTGCACTGTCCCCACACATTTTTCGCACTCACTTGGCAATGGTCGCACTGTCCCCACACACTGTTCACACTCACTGGGCAATGACCGCAGTGTCCCCACACATTGTTCACACTCACTTGGCAATGACCGCACTGTCCCCACACCTTGTTCACACTCACTGGTCAATGACCGCAATGTCTCCACACATTGTTCCCCACTCACTGGGCACTGGGAGACCACACTCTCCCCACACATTGTTCACACTCATTGGGCAATGGTCGCCTGTCCCTACACAGTGTTTACACTCACTGGGCAATGGGAGCCCGCACTGTCCCCACGCTTTTTTCCCATTCACTGGGCAATGACTGCACTGTCCCCACACATTGTTCACACACACTGGGCAATGACCGCACTGTCCCCATACATTGTTCCCACTCACTGGGCAATGACCGCACAGTCCCCACACAGTGTTTACACTCACTGGGCAATGGGAGCCCGCACTGTCCCCACACTTTGTTCCCACTCACTGGGCAATGACCGCACTGTCCCCACACACTGTTCTGCACTCACTGAAAATGGTCGCACTGTCCCCAAGCACTTTTCACACTCACTGGGCAATGGTAGACAGCACTGTCCCCACACGTTTTCCCACTCACTGGGCCATGGTTGCACTGTCCCCACACATTGTTCACACTCACTTGGCCATGGTCGCACTGTCCCCACACCTTGTTCACACTCACTGGTCAATGGCCGCAATGTCCCCACACATTGTTCCCCACTCACTGGGCAATGGGAGCCCACACTCTCCCCACACATTGTTCACACTCATTGGGCAATGGTCGCACTGTTCCTACACATTGTTGACACTGACTGGGCAATGGTCGCACTTTCCCCACACATTGTTCCCACTCACTGGGCAATGGGACTCCACACTGTCGACACACATTGTTCCCCACTCAATGGGCAATGACCGCACTGTCCCCACACATTGTTCCCCACTCACTGGGTAATGGGAGCCCGCACTGTTCCCGCACATTGTTCACATTCACTGGGCAATGGGAGCCCGCACTGTCCACACACATTGTTTCCATTCACTGGGTAATGGGAGTCAACACTGTCGACACACATTGTTCACACTCTCTGGGCAATGACCGGACTGTCCCAACACATTGTTCCACACTCACTGGGCAATGGGAGTCCGCACTGTCCCCACACTTTGTTCCCTTTCACTGCGCAATGACCGCACAGTCCCCACACAGTGTTCACACTCACTGGGCAATGGGAGCCCGCACTGTCCCCACACATTGTTCACACTCACTGGGCAATGACCGCACTGTCCCACACATTGTTCCCCACTCACTGGGCAATGACTGCACTGTCCCCACACATTTTTCGCACTCACTTGGCAATGGTCGCACTGTCCCCACACACTGTTCACACTCACTGAGCAATGACCGCAGTTTCCCCACACATTGTTCACACTCACTTGGCAATGGTTGCACTCTATACACACATTGTTCACACTCACTTGGCAATGACCGCACTGTACCCACACCTTGTTCACACTCACTGGTCAATGGCCGCAATGTCCCCACACATTGTTCCCCACTCACTGGGCAATGGGAGCCCACACTCTCCCCACACATTGTTCACACTCATTGGGCAATGGTCGCACTGTCCCTACACATTGTTGACACTGACTGGGCAATGGTCGCACTTTCCCCACACATTGTTCACACTTACTGGGCAATGGGAGTTCGCACTGTCCCCACACATTTTTCACAGTCACTGGGCAATGGTCGAACTGTCCTGACACATTGTACACACTCACTGGACAATTACTGCACTGTCCCCACACATTGTTTACACTCACTGGGCAATGGTCGCACTGTCCTCACACATTGTTCACATTCACTCGGCAATGACCGCACTTTCCCCACACACTGTTGTGCACTCACTGAAAATGGTCGCACTGTCCCCACACGTTGTTCCCACTCACTGGGCAATGACCCCACTGTCCCCACACATTGTTCCCCACTCACTGGGCCATGGTTGCACTGTCCCCACACATTGTTCACACTCACTGGGCCATGGTCGCACTGTCCCCATACATTGTTCACACTCTGGGCCATGACCGCACTGTCCCCACACATTGTTCCCACTCACTGGGCAATGACCGCACAGTCCCCACACAGTGTTCACACTCACTGGTCAATGGGAGTCCACACTGCCCCCACACGTTGTTCACACTCACTGGGCAATGACCGGACTGTCCCCAAACGTTGTTCCACCCTCACTGGGCAATAGGAGCCCACACTGTCCCCACACATTGTTCACACTCATTGGGCAATGACCGGACTGTCCCCACACATTTTTCCACACTCACTGGGCAATGGGAGCCCGCACTGGCCCCACACTTTGTTCCCATTCACTAGGCAATGACCGGACTGTCCCCACACATTGTTCACACTCAGTGGGCAATGACCGCACTGTCCCCACACATTGATCCCCACTCACTGGGCAATGACTGCACTGTCCCCACACATTTTTCGCACTCACTTGGCAATGGTCGCACTGTCCCCACACATTGTTCACACTCACTGGGCAATGACCGGACTGTCCCCACACATTGTTCCACACTCACTGGGCAATAGGAGCCCACACTGTCCCCACACATTGTTCACAGTCACTGGGCAATGACCGGACTGTCCCCACACATTGTTCCACACTCACTGGGCAATGGGACCCCGCACTGGCCCCACACTTTGTTCCCATTCACTAGGCAATGACCGCACTATCCCCACACATTGTTCACACTCACTGGGCAATGACCGCACTGTCCCCACACATTGTTCCGCACTCACTGGGCAATGACTGCACTGTCCCCACACATTTTTCGCACTCACTTGGCAATGGTCGCACTGTCCCCACACACTGTTCACACTCACTGGGCAATGACCGCAGTGTCCCCACACATTGTTCACACTCACTTGGCAATGACCGCACTGTCCCCACACCTTGTTCACACTCACTGGTCAATGACCGCAATGTCTCCACACATTGTTCCCCACTCACTGGGCACTGGGAGACCACACTCTCCCCACACATTGTTCACACTCATTGGGCAATGGTCGCCTGTCCCTACACAGTGTTTACACTCACTGGGCAATGGGAGCCCGCACTGTCCCCACGCTTTTTTCCCATTCACTGGGCAATGACTGCACTGTCCCCACACATTGTTCACACACACTGGGCAATGACCGCACTGTCCCCATACATTGTTCCCACTCACTGGGCAATGACCGCACAGTCCCCACACAGTGTTTACACTCACTGGGCAATGGGAGCCCGCACTGTCCCCACACTTTGTTCCCACTCACTGGGCAATGACCGCACTGTCCCCACACACTGTTCTGCACTCACTGAAAATGGTCGCACTGTCCCCAAGCACTTTTCACACTCACTGGGCAATGGTAGACAGCACTGTCCCCACACGTTTTCCCACTCACTGGGCCATGGTTGCACTGTCCCCACACATTGTTCACACTCACTTGGCCATGGTCGCACTGTCCCCACACCTTGTTCACACTCACTGGTCAATGGCCGCAATGTCCCCACACATTGTTCCCCACTCACTGGGCAATGGGAGCCCACACTCTCCCCACACATTGTTCACACTCATTGGGCAATGGTCGCACTGTCCCTACACATTGTTGACACTGACTGGGCAATGGTCGCACTTTCCCCACACATTGTTCACACTCACTGGGCAATGGGAGTTCGCACTGTCCCCACACATTTTTCACAGTCACTGGGCAATGGTCGAACTGTCCTGACACATTGTACACACTCAATGGACAATTACTGCACTGTCCCCACACATTGTTTACACTCACTGGGCAATGGTCGCACTGTCCCCACACTTTGTTCCCATTCACTGGGCAATGACTGCACTGTCGCCACACATTGTTCACACTCACTGCGCAATGACCGCACTGTCCCCACACATTGTTCCCCACTCACTGGACAATGCCTGCACTGTCCCCACACATTTTTCGCACTCACTTGGCAATGGTCGCACTGTCCCCACACACTGTTCACACTCACAGAGCAATGACCGCAGTGTCCCCACACATTGTTCACACTCATTGGGCAATGGTCGCACTTTCCCCACACATTGTTCACACTCACTAGGCAATGGGATTTCGCACTGTCCCCACACATTTTTCACAGTCACTGGGCAATGGTCGAACTGTCCTGACACATTGTTCACACTCACTGGACAATGACTGCACTGTCCCCACACACTGTTCTGCACTCACTGAAAATGGTCGCACTGTCCCCAAGCGCTTTTCACACTCACTGGGCAATGGTAGACAGCACTGTCCCCACACGTTTTCCCACTCACTGGGCCATGGTTGCACTGTCCCCACACATTGTTCACACTCACTTGGCCATGGTCGCACTGTCCCCATACATTGTTCACACTCTGGGCCATGGTCGCACTGTCCCCACACATTGTTCCCACTCACTGGGCAATGACCGCACAGTCCCCACACAGTGTTCCACACTCACTGGGCAATGGGAGCCCGCACTGTCCCCACACTTTGTTCACACTCACTGGGCAATGACCGGACTGTCCCCACACATTGTTCCACACTCACTGGGCAATGGGAGCCCGCACTGTCCCCACACTTTGTTCCCATTCACTGGGCAATGACCGCACTGTCCCCACACAGTGTTTACACTCACTGGGCAATGGGAGCCCGCACTGTCCCCACACTTTGTTCCCATTCACTGGGCAATGACTGCACTGTCCCCACACATTGTTCACACTCACTGGGCAATGACTGCACTGTCCTCACTCATTGTTCTCACACACTGGGCAATGGGACACCACACTGTTGACACACATTGTTCCCCACTCAATGGGCAATGACCGCAATGTCCACACACATTGTTCATACTCACTGGACAATAACCGCACTGTCACCAATCATTGTTCCCACTCACTGGGCAATGACCGCACTGTCCCCACACACTGTTCTGCACTCACTGAAAATGGTCGCACTGTCCCCAGGCACTGTTCACACTCACTGGGCAATGGTAGACAGCACTGTCCCCACACGTTGTTCCCACTCACTGGGCCATGGTTGCACTGTCCGCACACATTGTTCACACTCACTTGGCCATGGTCGCACTGTCCACATACATTGTTCACACTCTGGGCCATGACCGCACTGTCCCCACACATTGTTCCCACTCACTGGGCAATGACCGCACAGTCCCCACACAGTGTTCACACTCACTGGTCAATGGGAGCCCGCACTGTCCCCACACTTTGTTCACACTCACTGGGCAATGACCGGACTGTCCCCACACATTGTTCCACACTCACTGGGCAATGGGAGCCCGCACTGTCCCCACACTTTGTTCCCATTCACTGGGCAATGACCGCACTGTCCCCATACATTGTTCCCACTCACTGGGCAATGACCGCACCGTCCCCACACAGTGTTTACACTCACTGGGCAATGGGAGCCCGCACTGTCCCCACACTTTGTTCCCATTCACTGGGCAATGACTGCACTGTCGCCACACATTGTTCACACTCACTGGGCAATGACCGCACTGTCCCCACACATTGTTCCCCACTCACTGGACAATGCCTGCACTGTCCCCACACATTTTTCGCACTCACTTGGCAATGGTCGCACTGTCCCCACACACTGTTCACACTCACAGAGCAATGACCGCAGTGTCCCCACACATTGTTCACACTCATTGGGCAATGGTCGCACTTTCCCCACACATTGTTCACACTCACTAGGCAATGGGATTTCGCACTGTCCCCACACATTTTTCACAGTCACTGGGCAATGGTCGAACTGTCCTGACACATTGTTCACACTCACTGGACAATGACTGCACTGTCCCCACACATTGTTTACACTCACTGGGCAATGGTCGCACTGTCCTCACACATTGTTCACACTCACTGGGCAATGACCGCACTGTCCCCACACCTTGTTTACGCTCACTGGGCAATGGGAGCCCGTACTGTCCCCACACATTGTTCACACTCACTGGGCAATGACCGCACTGTCCCACACATTGTTCCCCACTCACTGGGCAATGACTGCACTGTCCCCACACATTTTTCGCACTCACTTGGCAATGGCCGCACTGTCCCCACACACTGTTCACACTCACTGGGCAATGACCGCAGTTTCCCCACACATTGTTCACACTCATTGGGCAATGACCGCACTATCCCCACACATTGTTCATACTCACTTGGCAATGGTTGCACTCTATACACACATTGTTCACACTCACTTGGCAATGACCGCACCGTCCCCACACAGTGTTTACACTCACTGGGCAATGGGAGCCGGACTGTCCCCACACTTTGTTCCCATTCACTGGGCAATGACTGCACTGTCGCCACACATTGTTCACACTCACTGGGCAATGACCGCACTGTCCCCACACATTGTTCCCCACTCACTGGACAATGCCTGCACTGTCCCCACACATTTTTCGCATTCACTTGGCAATGGTCGCACTGTCCCCACACACTGTTCACACTCACAGAGCAATGACCGCAGTGTCCCCACACATTGTTCACACTCATTGGGCAATGGTCGCACTTTCCCCACACATTGTTCACACTCACTAGGCAATGGGATTTCGCACTGTCCCCACACATTTTTCACAGTCACTGGGCAATGGTCGAACTGTCCTGACACATTGTTCACACTCACTGGACAATGACTGCACTGTCCCCACACATTGTTTACACTCACTGGGCAATGGTCGCACTGTCCTCACACATTGTTCACACTCACTGGGCAATGACCGCACTGTCCCCACACCTTGTTTACGCTCACTGGGCAATGGGAGCCCGCACTGTCCCCACACATTGTTCACACTCACTGGGCAATGACCGCACTGTCCCACACATTGTTCCCCACTCACTGGGCAATGACTGCACTGTCCCCACACATTTTTCGCACTCACTTGGCAATGGCCGCACTGTCCCCACACACTGTTCACACTCACTGGGCAATGACCGCAGTTTCCCCACACATTGTTCACACTCATTGGGCAATGACCGCACTATCCCCACACATTGTTCACACTCACTTGGCAATGGTTGCACTCTATACACACATTGTTCACACTCACTTGGCAATGACCGCACTGTCCCCACACCTTGTTCACACTCACTGGTCAATGGCCGCAATGTCCCCACACATTGTTCCCCACTCACTGGGCAATGGGAGCCCACACTCTCCCACACATTGTTCACACTCATTGGGCAATGGTCGCACTGTCCCTACACATTGTTGACACTGACTGGGCAATGGTCGCACTTTCCCCACACATTGTTCACACTCACTGGGCAATGGGAGTTCGCACTGTCCCCACACATTTTTCACAGTCACTGGGCAATGGTCGAACTGTCCTGACACATTGTACACACTCAATGGACAATTACTGCACTGTCCCCACACATTGTTTACACTCACTGGGCAATGGTCGCACTGTCCTCACACATTGTTCACACTCACTCGGCAATGACCGCACTTTCCCCACACACTGTTCTGCACTCACTGAAAATGGTCGCACTGTCCCCAGACACTGTTCACACTCACTGGGCAATGGTAGCCAGCACTGTCCCCACACGTTGTTCCCACTCACTGGGCAATGACCGCACTGTCCCCACACATTGTTCCCCACTCACTGGGCCATGGTTGCACAGTCCCCACACATTGTTCACACTCACTGGGCCATGGTCGCACTGTCCCCATACATTGTTCACACTCTGGGCCATGACCGCACTGTCCCCACACATTGTTCCCACTCACTGGGCAATGACCGCACAGTCCCCACACAGTGTTCACACTCACTGGTCAATGGGAGTCCACACTGCCCCCACACATTGTTCACACTCATTGGGCAATGACCGGACTGTCCCCACACATTTTTCCACACTCACTGGGCAATGGGAGCCCGCACTGGCCCCACACTTTGTTCCCATTCACTAGGCAATGACCGGACTGTCCCCACACATTGTTCACACTCAGTGGGCAATGACCGCACTGTCCCCACACATTGCTCCCCACTCACTGGGCAATGACTGCACTGTCCCCACACATTTTTCGCACTCACTTGGCAATGGTCGCACTGTCCCCACACATTGTTCACACTCACTGGGCAATGACCGGACTGTCCCCACACATTGTTCCACACTCACTGGGCAATAGGAGCCCACACTGTCCCCACACATTGTTCACACTCACTGGGCAATGACCGGACTGTCCCCACACATTGTTCCACACTCACTGGGCAATGGGACCCCGCACTGGCCCCACACTTTGTTCCCATTCACTAGGCAATGACCGCACTGTCCCCACACATTGTTCACACTCACTGGGCAATGACCGCACTGTCCCCACACATTGTTCCGCACTCACTGGGCAATGACTGCACTGTCCCCACACATTTTTCGCACTCACTTGGCAATGGTCGCACTGTCCCCACACACTGTTCACACTCACTGGGCAATGACCGCAGTGTCCCCACACATTGTTCACACTCACTTGGCAATGACCGCACTGTCCCCACACCTTGTTCACACTCACTGGTCAATGACCGCAATGTCCCCACACATTGTTCCCCACTCACTGGGCAATGGTCGCCTGTCCCTACACATTGTTCACACTGACTGGACAATGGTCGCACTGTCCCCACACATTTTTCACACTGACTGGGCAATGGTCGAACTGTCCTGACACATTGTTCACACTCACTGGACAATGACCGCACTGTCCCCACACATTGTTTACACTCACTGGGCAATGGTCGCACTGTCCTCACACATTGTTCACACTCACTGGGCAATGACCGCACTGTCCCCACACATTGTTTACGCTCACTGGGCAATGGGAGCCCGCACTGTCCCCACACATTGTTCACACTCACTGGGCAATGACCGCACTGTCCCCACACATTGTTCACACTCACTGGGCAATGGGAGCCCGCACTGTCCCCACACATTGTTTACACTGACTGGACAATGACCGCACTGTCCCCAAAAATTGTTCCCACTCACTGGGCAATGGGACCCAGCACTTTCCCCACAGATTGTTCGCACTCACTGGGCCATGGGAGCCCGCACTGTCCCCACACATTGTTCACACTCACTGGGCAATGACCGCAATGTCCCCAAAAATTGTTCCCACTCACTGGGCAATGGGACCCAGCACTTTCCCCACAGATTGTTCGCACTCACTGGGCCATGGGAGCCCGCACTGTCCCCACACATTGTTCACACTCACTGGGCAATGACCGCAATGTCCCACACATTGTTCCCCACTCACTGGGCAATGACCGCACTGTCCCCACACATTGTTCCCACTCACTGGGTAATGGGACTCCACACTGTCGACACACATTGTTCCCCACTCACTGGGCAATGACCGCACTGTCCCCACACATTGTTCCCCACTCACTGGGTAATGGGAGCCCGCACTGTTCCCGCACATTGTTCACACTCGCTGGGCAATGGGACCCCGCACTTTCCCCACACATTGTTCACACTCACTGGGAAATGACCGCACTGTCCGCACACATTGTTCACACTCACTGGACAATGGCCGCACTGTCCGCACACACTGTGCACACACACTGGGCAATGAGCGCACTGTCCCCACACATTGTTCCCTACTCACTGGGCAATGACCGCACTGTCCCCATACATTGCTCACACTCAGTTGGCAATGACCGCACTGTCCCCACACATTGTTCACACTCAGTTGGATATGGTCGCAATAACCCCACACATTGTTCACACTCACTGTGCAATGACTGCATTGTCGCCACACATTGTACACAAGCAATGGGCAATGGGAGTCCGCACTGTTCCCGCACAGTATTCACACTCAATGGGCAATGACCGCTCTGTCCCCACACATTGTTCACACTCACTGGGCAATGACTGCTCTGTCGCCACACACTGTTCACACTCACTGGACAATGGGAGCCCGCACTGCCCCCACACACTGTTCACACTCACTGGACAATGGGAGCTCGCAATCTGCCCACACATTATTCACACTCACTGGGCAATGACCGCCCTCTCCCCACACATTGTTCACACTCACTGGGCAGTGGCAGCCCACACTTTCCCCATACAGTGTTTTACACTCACCGGGCAATGGGAGCCCGCATTTTCCCCGCACAGCATTCACACTCACTGGGCAATGGTCGCACTGTTCACACTCACTGGGCAACGACCGCACTGTCCCCACACATTGTTCACACTCACTGGGCAATAGTCGCACTGTCCCCACACAATGTTCACGCACACTGGGCAATGACCGCTCTGGGACCACACATTGTTCACACTCACTGGGCAATGGGAGCCCGCACATGTCCCGCAAATTGTTCACACTCGCTGGGCAATGACCGCTTTTGTCCCCACACACTGTTCAAACTCACTGAGCAACGACCGCACTGTCCCCACATATTGTTCCACACTCACTGGGCAATGATTGCACTGTCCCCACACATTGTTCACACTCACTGGGCAATGGGAGCCGCACTTTCCCCACACATTGTTCACACTCACTGGGAAATGACCGCACTGTCCGCACACATTGTTCACACTCACTGGACAATGGTCGCACTGTCCCCACACAGTGTTCACACTCACTGGGCAATGACCGCACTGTCCCCATACATTGCTCACAATCACTGGGCAATGGGAGCCCGCACTGTCCGCACACACTGTTCACACTCACTGGGCAATGACCGCACTGTCCCCACACATTGTTCCCCACTCACTGGGCAATGACCGCACTGTCCTCATACATTGCTCACACTCAGTTGGCAATGACCGCACTGTCCCCACACATTGTTCACACTCAGTTGGATATGGTCGCAATGTCCCCACACATTGTTCACACTCACTGTGCAATGACTGCATTGTCGCCACACATTGTACACAAGCAATGGGCAATGGGAGTCCGCACTGTTCCCACACAGTATTCACACTCAATGGGCAATGACCGCTCTGTCCCCACACATTGTTCACACTCACTGGGCAGTGGGAGCCCGCACTGTCCCCACACATTGTTCACATGGTCTGGGCAATAGTCGTACTGTCCCCACACAATGTTCACGCACACTGGGCAATGACCGCTCTGGGACCACACATTGTTCACACTCACTGGGCAATGGGAGCCAGCCCTTGCCCCGCACATTGTTCACACTCGCCTGGCAATGGGACCGTGCACTGTCCCCACATATCGTTCACACACACTGGGCAACGGTCGCACTGTCACCACACATTGTTCACACTCACTGGGCAATGACCGCTTTTGTCCCCACACACTGTTCAAACTCACTGAGCAATGACCGCACTCTCCCCACACACTGCTCACACTCATTGGGCAATGGGAGACCGCACTGTCCACACATATTGTTCAGATTCACTGGGCAATGACCGCACTGTCTTCACACATTGGTCCCAATCAATGGACAATGACCGCACTCACTGGGCAATAGTCGCACTGTCCCCACACAATGTTCACGCACACTGGGCAATGACCGCTCTCGGACAACACACTGTTCACACTCACTGGGCAATGGGAGCCCGCACATGCACCGCACATTGTTCACACTCGCTGGGCAATGGGACCCCGCACTTTCCCCACACGTTGTTCACACTCACTGGGCAATATCTGCACTGTCCCCACACATTGTTCACACTCACTGGGCAATGGTCGCAATGTCGCCACACATTGTTCCCACTCACTGGCCAATGACCGCACTGTCCCAACACATTGTTCCCGACTCACTTGGCAATGGTCGCACTGTCCCCACACATTGTTCACACTCACTGGGCAATGACCGCACTGTCCTCAACATTGTTCTCACTCAGTGGGCAATGGTCGCACTGTCCCCATACATTGTTCCCACTCACTGGGAAACGGGAGACCGCACTGTAACCACACATTGTTCACAGTCACTTGGCAATGACCGCACTGTCCCCACACATTGTTCACATTCACCGGGCAATGACCGCACTGTCCCCACACATTGTTCACACTCACTGGGCAGTGGGAGCCCGCTCTTTCCCCACACATTGTTCACACTTACTGGGCAATTGGAGCCCGCACTGTCCGCACACACATTTCACACTCACTGGGCAATGACCGCACTGTCCCCACACATTGTTCCCCACTCACTGGGCAATGGTCGCACTGTCCACACACGTTGTTCACACTCACTGGGCAATGGCCGCACTGTCCACACACGTTGTTCACACTCACTGGGCAACGACCGCACTGTCCCCACACATTGTTCACACGCTCTGGGCAATGGGAGGCCTTACTGTCCCCACACGTTGTTCACACTCACTGGGCAATGGCTGCACTGTCCTCAACATTGTTCTCACTCAGTGGGCAATGGTCGCACTGTCCCCATACATTGTTCCCACTCACTGGGAAACGGGAGACCGCACTTTAACCACACATTGTTCACAGTCACTTGGCAATGACCGCACTGTCCCCACACATTGTTCACATTCACCGGGCAATGACCGCACTGTCACCACACATTGTTCACACTCACTGGGCAGTGGGAGCCCGCTCTTTCCCCACACATTGTTCACATTCACTGGGCAATGGTCGCACTGTCCCCACACGTTGTTCACACTCACTGGGCAACGACCGCACTGTCCCCACACATTGTTCACACGCTCTGGGCAATGGAGGCCTTACTGTCCCCACACGTTGTTCACACTCACTGGGCAATGGCTGCACTGTCCCCACACATTGTTCACACTCACTGGGCAATGGGAGACCGCACTGTAACCACACATTGTTCACACTCACGTGGCAATGACCGCACTGTCCACACACATTGTTCAGACTCACTGGGCAATGGTCGCACAGTCTCCACACACCGTTCCCACTCACTGGTCAATGGTCGCACTGTCCCCACACATTGTTCACACTCACTGGACTAAAGTCGCACTGTCCCCACACGTTGTTCACACTCACTGGGCAATGGTGGCACTGTCCCCACACATTGTTCACACTCACTGGGCAGTGGGAGCCCGCTCTTTCCCCACACATTGTTCACATTCACTGGGCAATGGTCGCACTGTCCCCACACGTTGTTCACACTCACTGGGCAACGACCGCACTGTCCCCACACATTGTTCACACGCTCTGGGCAATGGAGGCCTTACTGTCCCCACACGTTGTTCACACTCACTGGGCAATGGCTGCACTGTCCCCACACATTGTTCACACTCACTGGGCAATGGGAGACCGCACTGTAACCACACATTGTTCACACTCACTTGGCAATGACCACACTGTCCACACACATTGTTCAGACTCACTGGGCAATGGTCGCACAGTCTCCACACACTGTTCCCACTCACTGGTCAATGGTCGCACTGTCCCCACACATTGTTCACACTCACTGGACTAAAGTCGCACTGTCCCCACACGTTGTTCACACTCACTGGGCAATGGTGGCACTGTCCCCACACATTATTCACACTCACTGGACAATGACCGCACTGTTTCTACACATTGTTCCCAATCAATGGGCAATGGTCGCACTGTCCCCACAAATTGTTCACACTCACTGGGCAATGACCGCACTGTCCCCACACGTTGTTCACACTTACTGGGCAATGGGGGAGGTCGCACTGTGACCACACCTTGATCCCCACTCACGGGGCAATGGTCGCACTGTCACCACACATTGTTCACACTCACTGGGCAATGACCACACTGTCCTCAACATTGTTCACACTCAGTAGGCAATCGGAGGCCGCACTGTCCCCAAACATTGTTCCCCAATCACTGGGCAGTGGTCTCACTGTCCCCACACATTGTGCACACTCACTGGGCAATGACCGCACTGTCCTCAACGTTGTTCACACTCAGTGGGCAATGGGAGGCCGCACTCTCCCGACACATTGCTCACACTCACTGGGCAATGGTCGCATTGTCCCCACACATTGTTCACACTCACTGAGCAATGACCACACTGTCCCCACACATTGTTCACACTCACTGGGCAATGATCGCACTGTCCCCACACATTGTTCACACTCACTGGGCAATGGGAGCCCGCACTGTCCCCACACGCTGTTCACACTCACTGGGCAATGGTCACACTGTCCCCAAACATTGTTCCCACTCACTGGGCAATGGGAACCCGCACTGCCCTCACACATTGTTCACACTCACTGGAAAGTGATCGCATTTTCCCCACTCATTGTTCACACTCACTGGGCAATGGTCGCACTGTCCCCACACATTGTTCACACTCACTGGGCAATGCTCGCACTGTACCCACACATTGTTCACAATCACTGGGCAATGGGAGCCCGCACTGTCCGCACACACTGTTCACACTCACTGGGCATTGACCGCACTGTCCCCACACATTGTTCCCCACTCACTGGGCAATGACCGCACTGTCCCCATACATTGCTCACACTCAGTTGGCAATGACCGCACTGTCCCCACACATTGTTCACACTCAGTTGGATATGGTCGCAATGTCCCCACACATTGTTCACACTCACTGGGCAATGACTGCATTGTCCCCACACATTGTACACATTCAATGGGCAATGGGAGTCCGCACTGTTCCCACACAGTATTCACACTCACTGGGCAATGGTCGCACTGTCCCCACACGTTGTTCACACTCATTGGGCAACGACCGCACTGTCCCCACACGTTGTTCACACTCATTGGGCAAAGACCGCACTGTCCCCACACATTGTTCACACGCTCTGGGCAACGGGATGCCTCACTGTCCCCACACGTTGTTCACACTCACTGGGCAATGGCTGCACTGTCCCCACACATTGTTCACACTCACTGGGCAATGGTCGCATTGTCGCCACACATTGTTCCCACTCACTGGCCAATGACCGCACTGTCCCAACACATTGTTTCCCACTCACTTTGCAATGGTCGCACTGTCCCCACACATTGTTCATACTCACTGGGCAATGACCGCACTGTCCTCAACATTGTTCACACTCAGTGGGCAATGGGAGACCGCACTGTCCCCACACATTGTTCACAATCACTGGGCAATGTTCGCACTGTCCCCACACATTGTTCACACTCACTGGGCAATGACCACACTGTCCCCACACATTGTTCACACTCACTGGGCAATGCGAGCCCGCACTGTCCCCACACATCGTTCACGCTCACTGGGCAATGCAAGCCCGCACTGTCCCCACACATCGTTCACGCTCACTGGGCAATAGTGGCACTGTCACCACACATTGTTCACACTCACTGGGCAATGTTCGCACTGTCCCCACACGTTGTTCACACTCATTGGGCAACGACCGCACTGTCCCCACACTTTGTTCACACGCTCTGGGCAATGGGAGGCCTCACTGTCACCACACGTTGTTCACACTCACTGGACAATGACCGCTCTGTCCACACACACTGTTCACACTCACTGGACAATGGGAGCCCCCACTTTCCACATACAGTGTTTCACACTCACCGGGCAATGGGAGCCCGCACTTTCCCCGCACAGCATTCCCACTCACTGGGCAATGGTCGCACTGTCCCCACACGTTGTTCACACGCACTGGGCAACGACCGCACTGTCCCCACACATTGTTCACACGCTCTGGGCAATGGAGGCCTTACTGTCCCCACACGTTGTTCACACTCACTGGGCAATGGCTGCACTCTCCCCACACATTGTTCACACTCACTGGGCAATGGGAGACTGCACTGTAACCACACATTGTTCACACTCACTTGGCAATGACCGCACTGTCCACACACATTGTTCAGACTCACTGGTCAATGGTTGCACTGTCCCCACACGTTGTTCACACTTACTGGGCAATGGTCGCACTGTGCAATGACCGCACTGTCCCCACACGTTGTTCACACTTACTGGGCAATGGGGGGGCCGCACTGTAACCGCACATTGTTCCCCACTCACTGGGCAATGGTCGCAATGTCCCCACACATTGTTCCCAGTCACTGGCCAATGACCACACTGTTCCAATACATTGTCCCCCACTCACTGGGCAATGGTCGCACTGTCCCCACACATTGTTCACATTCACTGGGCAATGGCCGCACTGTCGCCACACGTTGTTCACACTCATTGGGCAAAGACCGCACTGTCCCCACACATTGTTCACACGCTCTGGGCAACGGGATGCCTCACTGTCCCCACACGTTGTTCACACTCACTGGGCAATGCCTGCACTGTCCCCACACATTGTTCACACTCACTGGGCAATGGTCGCATTGTCGCCACACATTGTTCCCACTCACTGGCCAATGACCGCACTGTCCCAACACATTGTTTCCCACTCACTTTGCAATGGTCGCACTGTCCCCACACATTGTTCATACTCACTGGGCAATGACCGCACTGTCCTCAACATTGTTCACACTCAGTGGGCAATGGGAGACCGCACTGTCCCCACACATTGTTCACAATCACTGGGCAATGTTCGCACTGTCCCCACACATTGTTCACACTCTCTGGGCAATGACCACACTGTCCCCACACATTGTTGACACTCACTGGGCAATTGGCGCACTGTCCATACATTGTTCCCACTCACTGGGAAACGGGAGACCGCACTGTAACCACACATTGTTCACACTCATTGGGCAATGACCGCACTGTCCCCATACATTGTTCACACTCACTGGGCAATGCGAGCCCGCACTGTCCCCACACATCGTTCACGCTCACTGGGCAATAGTCGCACTGTCACCACACATTGTTCACACTCACTGGGCAATGGTCGCACTGTCCCCACACGTTGTTCACACTCATTGGGCAACGACCGCACTGTCCCCACACTTTGTTCACACGCTCTGGGCAATGGGAGGCCTCACTGTCACCACACGTTGTTCACACTCACTGGACAATGACCGCTCTGTCCACACACACTGTTCACACTCACTGGACAATGGGAGCCCCCACTTTCCACATACAGTGTTTCACACTCACCGGGCAATGGGAGCCCGCACTTTCCCCGCACAGCATTCCCACTCACTGGGCAATGGTCGCACTGTCCCCACACGTTGTTCACACTCACTGGGCAACGACCGCACTGTCCCCACACATTGTTCACACGCTCTGGGCAATGGAGGCCTTACTGTCCCCACACGTTGTTCACACTCACTGGGCAATGGCTGCACTGTCCCCACACATTGTTCACACTCACTGGGCAATGGGAGACCGCACTGTAACCACACATTGTTCACACTCACTTGGCAATGACCGCACTGTCCACACACATTGTTCAGACTCACTGGGCAATGGTCGCACAGTCTCCACACATTGTTCCCACTCACTGGTCAATGGTTGCACTGACCCACACGTTGTTCACACTTACTGGGCAATGGTCGCACTGTGCAATGACCGCACTGTCCCCACACGTTGTTCACACTTACTGGGCAATGGGGGGGCCGCACTGTAACCGCACATTGTTCCCCACTCACTGGGCAATGGTCGCAATGTCCCCACACATTGTTCCCAGTCACTGGCCAATGACCACACTGTTCCAACACATTGTCCCCCACTCACTGGGCAATGGTCGCACTGTCCCCACACATTGTTCACATTCACTGGGCAATGGCCGCACTGTCGCCACACGTTGTTCACACTCACTGGGCAACGACCGCACTGTCCCCACACATTGTTCACATGCTCTGGGCAATGGGAGGCCTGACTATCCCCACACGTTGTTCACACTCACTGGGCAATGGCTGCACTGTCCCCACACATTGTTCACACTCACTGGGCAATGGGAGACCGCACTGTAACCACACATTGTTCACACTCACTTGGCAATGACCGCACTGTCCGCACACATTGTTCAGACTCACTGGGCAATGGTCGCACAGTCTCCACACATCGTTCCCACTCACTGGTCAATGGTTGCACTGTCCCCACACGTTGTTCACACTTACTGGGCAATGGTCGCACTGTGCAATGGTGGCACTGTCCCCACACATTGTTCACACTTACTGGGCAATGGGGGGGCCGCACTGTAACCGCACATTGTTCCCCACTCACTCGGCAATGGTCAAAATGTCCCGGCACATTGTTCCCACTCACTGGCCAATGACCACACTGTTCCAACACATTGTTCACACTCTGGGCAATGACCACACTGTCCCCACATATTGTTCACACTCACAGAGCAATGGGAGCCCGCACTGTCCCCACACGCTGTTCACACTCACTGGGCAATGGTCGCACTGTCCCCAAACATTGTTCCCACTCACTGGGCAATGGGAACCCGCACTGCCCTCACACATTGTTCACACTCACTGGGCAGTGATCGCACTTTCCCCACTCATTGTTCACACTCACTGGGCAATGGTCGCACTGTCCCCACACATTGTTCACACTCACTGGACTAAAGTCGCACTGTCCCCACACGTTGTTCACACTCACTGGGCAATGGTGGCACTGTCCCCACACATTATTCACACTCACTGGACAATGACCGCACTGTTTCTACACATTGTTCCCAATCAATGGGCAATGGTCGCACTGTCCCCACAAATTGTTCACACTCACTGGGCAATGACCGCACTGTCCCCACACGTTGTTCACACTTACTGGGCAATGGGGGAGGTCGCACTGTGACCACACCTTGATCCCCACTCACGGGGCAATGGTCGCACTGTACCCACACATTGTTCACACTCACTGGGCAATGACCACACTGTCCTCAACATTGTTCACACTCAGTGGGCAATCGGAGGCCGCACTGTCCCCAAACATTGTTCCCCAATCACTGGGCAGTGGTCTCACTGTCCCCACACATTGTGCACACTCACTGGGCAATGACCGCACTGTCCTCAACGTTGTTCACACTCAGTGGGCAATGGGAGGCCGCACTCTCCCGACACATTGCTCACACTCACTGGGCAATGGTCGCATTGTCCCCACACATTGTTCACACTCACTGAGCAATGACCACACTGTCCCCACACATTGTTCACACTCACTGGGCAATGACCGCACTGTCCCCACACATTGTTCACACTCACTGGGCAATGGGAGCCCGCACTGTCCCCACACGCTGTTCACACTCACTGGGCAATGGTCACACTGTCCCCAAACATTGTTCCCACTCACTGGGCAATGGGAACCCGCACTGCCCTCACACATTGTTCACACTCACTGGAAAGTGATCGCATTTTCCCCACTCATTGTTCACACTCACTGGGCAATGGTCGCACTGTCCCCACACATTGTTCACACTCACTGGGCAATGCTCGCACTGTACCCACACATTGTTCACAATCACTGGGCAATGGGAGCCCGCACTGTCCGCACACACTGTTCACACTCACTGGGCATTGACCGCACTGTTCCCACACATTGTTCCCCACTCACTGGGCAATGACCGCACTGTCCCCATACATTGCTCACACTCAGTTGGCAATGACCGCACTGTCCCCACACATTGTTCACACTCAGTTGGATATGGTCGCAATGTCCCCACACATTGTTCACACTCACTGGGCAATGACTGCATTGTCCCCACACATTGTACACATTCAATGGGCAATGGGAGTCCGCACTGTTCCCACACAGTATTCACACTCACTGGGCAATGGTCGCACTGTCCCCACACGTTGTTCACACTCATTGGGCAACGACCGCACTGTCCCCACACGTTGTTCACACTCATTGGGCAAAGACCGCACTGTCCCCACACATTGTTCACACGCTCTGGGCAACGGGATGCCTCACTGTCCCCACACGTTGTTCACACTCACTGGGCAATGGCTGCACTGTCCCCACACATTGTTCACACTCACTGGGCAATGGTCGCATTGTCGCCACACATTGTTCCCACTCACTGGCCAATGACCGCACTGTCCCAACACATTGTTTCCCACTCACTTTGCAATGGTCGCACTGTCCCCACACATTGTTCATACTCACTGGGCAATGACCGCACTGTCCTCAACATTGTTCACACTCAGTGGGCAATGGGAGACCGCACTGTCCCCACACATTGTTCACAATCACTGGGCAATGTTCGCACTGTCCCCACACATTGTTCACACTCACTGGGCAATGACCACACTGTCCCCACACATTGTTCACACTCACTGGGCAATGCGAGTCCGCACTGTCCCCACACATCGTTCACGCTCACTGGGCAATGCGAGCCCGCACTGTCCCCACACATCGTTCACGCTCACTGGGCAATAGTCGCACTGTCACCACACATTGTTCACACTCACTGGGCAATGTTCGCACTGTCCCCACACGTTGTTCACACTCATTGGGCAACGACCGCACTGTCCCCACACTTTGTTCACACGCTCTGGGCAATGGGAGGCCTCACTGTCACCACACGTTGTTCACACTCACTGGACAATGACCGCTCTGTCCACACACACTGTTCACACTCACTGGACAATGGGAGCCCCCACTTTCCACATACAGTGTTTCACACTCACCGGGCAATGGGAGCCCGCACTTTCCCCGCACAGCATTCCCACTCACTGGGCAATGGTCGCACTGTCCCCACACGTTGTTCACAGTCACTGGGCAACGACCGCACTGTCCCCACACATTGTTCACACGCTCTGGGCAATGGAGGCCTTACTGTCCCCACACGTTGTTCACACTCACTGGGCAATGGCTGCACTGTCCCCACACATTGTTCACACTCACTGGGCAATGGGAGACCGCACTGTAACCACACATTGTTCACACTCACTTGGCAATGACCGCACTGTCCACACACATTGTTCAGACTCACTGGTCAATGGTTGCACTGTCCCCACACGTTGTTCACACTTACTGGGCAATGGTCGCACTGTGCAATGACCGCACTGTCCCCACACGTTGTTCACACTTACTGGGCAATGGGGGGGCCGCACTGTAACCGCACATTGTTCCCCACTCACTGGGCAATGGTCGCAATGTCCCCACACATTGTTCCCAGTCACTGGCCAATGACCACACTGTTCCAACACATTGTCCCCCACTCACTGGGCAATGGTCGCACTGTCCCCACACATTGTTCACATTCACTGGGCAATGGCCGCACTGTCGCCACACGTTGTTCACACTCATTGGGCAAAGACCGCACTGTCCCCACACATTGTTCACACGCTCTGGGCAACGGGATGCCTCACTGTCCCCACACGTTGTTCACACTCACTGGGCAATGCCTGCACTGTCCCCACACATTGTTCACACTCACTGGGCAATGGTCGCATTGTCACCACACATTGTTCCCACTCACTGGCCAATGACCGCACTGTCCCAACACATTGTTTCCCACTCACTTTGCAATGGTCGCACTGTCCCCACACATTGTTCATACTCACTGGGCAATGACCGCACTGTCCTCAACATTGTTCACACTCAGTGGGCAATGGGAGACCGCACTGTCCCCACACATTGTTCACAATCACTGGGCAATGTTCGCACTGTCCCCACACATTGTTCACACTCACTGGGCAATGACCACACTGTCCCCACACATTGTTGACACTCACTGGGCAATTGGCGCACTGTCCATACATTGTTCCCACTCACTGGGAAACGGGAGACCGCACTGTAACCACACATTGTTCACACTCATTGGGCAATGACCGCACTGTCCCCATACATTGTTCACTCTCACTGGGCAATGCGAGCCCGCACTGTCCCCACACATCGTTCACGCTCACTGGGCAATAGTCGCACTGTCACCACACATTGTTCACACTCACTGGGCAATGGTCGCACTGTCCCCACACGTTGTTCACACTCATTGGGCAACGACCGCACTGTCCACACACATTGTTCAGACTCACTGGGCAATGGTCGCACAGTCTCCACACATTGTTCCCACTCACTGGTCAATGGTTGCACTGTCCCCACACGTTGTTCACACTTACTGGGCAATGGTCGCACTGTGCAATGACCGCACTGTCCCCACACGTTGTTCACACTTACTGGGCAATGGGGGGGCCGCACTGTAACCGCACATTGTTCCCCACTCACTGGGCAATGGTCGCAATGTCCCCACACATTGTTCCCAGTCACTGGCCAATGACCACACTGTTCCAACACATTGTCCCCCACTCACTGGGCAATGGTCGCACTGTCCCCACACATTGTTCACATTCACTGGGCAATGGCCGCACTGTCGCCACACGTTGTTCACACTCACTGGGCAACGACCGCACTGTCCCCACACATTGTTCACACGCTCTGGGCAATGGGAGGCCTGACTATCCCCACACGTTGTTCACACTCACTGGGCAATGGCTGCACTGTCCCCACACATTGTTCACACTCACTGGGCAATGGGAGACCGCACTGTAACCACACATTGTTCACACTCACTTGGCAATGACCGCACTGTCCGCACACATTGTTCAGACTCACTGGGCAATGGTCGCACAGTCTCCACACATCGTTCCCACTCACTGGTCAATGGTTGCACTGTCCCCACACGTTGTTCACACTTACTGGGCAATGGTCGCACTGTGCAATGACCGCACTGTCCCCACACGTTGTTCACACTTACTGGGCAATGGGGGGGCCGCACTGTAACCGCACATTGTTCCCCACTCACTCGGCAATGGTCGCAATGTCCCGACACATTGTTCCCACTCACTGGCCAATGACCACACTGTTCCAACACATTGTTCACACTCACTGGGCAATGACCACACTGTCCCCACATATTGTTCACACTCACAGAGCAATGGGAGCCCGCACTGTCCCCACACGCTGTTCACACTCACTGGGCAATGGTCGCACTGTCCCCAAACATTGTTCCCACTCACTGGGCAATGGGAACCCGCACTGCCCTCACACATTGTTCACACTCACTGGGCAGTGATCGCACTTTCCCCACTGATTGTTCACACTCACTGGGCAATGGTCGCACTGTCCCCACACATTGTTCACACTCACTGGACTAAAGTCGCACTGTCCCCACACGTTGTTCACACTCACTGGGCAATGGTGGCACTGTCCCCACACATTATTCACACTCACTGGACAATGACCGCACTGTTTCTACACATTGTTCCCAATCAATGGGCAATGGTCGCACTGTCCCCACAAATTGTTCACACTCACTGGGCAATGACCGCACTGTCCCCACACGTTGTTCACACTTACTGGGCAATGGGGGAGGTCGCACTGTGACCACACCTTGATCCCCACTCACGGGGCAATGGTCGCACTGTCCCCACACATTGTTCACACTCACTGGGCAATGACCACACTGTCCTCAACATTGTTCACACTCAGTGGGCAATCGGAGGCCGCACTGTCCCCAAACATTGTTCCCCAATCACTGGGCAGTGATCTCACTGTCCCCACACATTGTGCACACTCACTGGGCAATGACCGCACTGTCCTCAACGTTGTTCACACTCAGTGGGCAATGGGAGGCCGCACTCTCCCGACACATTGCTCACACTCACTGGGCAATGGTCGCATTGTCCCCACACATTGTTCACACTCACTGAGCAATGACCGCACTGTCCCCACACATTGTTCACACTCACTGGGCAATGGGAGCCCGCACTGTCCCCACACGCTGTTCACACTCACTGGGCAATGGTCACACTGTCCCCAAACATTGTTCCCACTCACTGGGCAATGGGAACCCGCACTGCCCTCACACATTGTTCACACTCACTGGAAAGTGATCGCATTTTCCCCACTCATTGTTCACACTCACTGGGCAATGGTCGCACTGTCCCCACACATTGTTCACACTCACTGGGCAATGCTCGCACTGTACCCACACATTGTTCACAGTCACTGGGCAATGGGAGCCAGCACTGTCCGCACACACTGTTCACACTCACTGGGCATTGACCGCACTGTTCCCACACATTGTTCCCCACTCACTGGGCAATGACCGCACTGTCCCCATACATTGCTCACACTCAGTTGGCAATGACCGCACTGTCCCCACACATTGTTCACACTCAGTTGGATATGGTCGCAATGTCCCCACACATTGTTCACACTCACTGGGCAATGACTGCATTGTCCCCACACATTGTACACATTCAATGGGCAATGGGAGTCCGCACTGTTCCCACACAGTATTCACACTCACTGGGCAATGGTCGCACTGTCCCCACACGTTGTTCACACTCATTGGGCAACGACCGCACTGTCCCCACACGTTGTTCACACTCATTGGGCAAAGACCGCACTGTCCCCACACATTGTTCACACGCTCTGGGCAACGGGATGCCTCACTGTCCCCACACGTTGTTCACACTCACTGGGCAATGGCTGCACTGTCCCCACACATTGTTCACACTCACTGGGCAATGGTCGCATTGTCGCCACACATTGTTCCCACTCACTGGCCAATGACCGCACTGTCCCAACACATTGTTTCCCACTCACTTTGCAATGGTCGCACTGTCCCCACACATTGTTCACAATCACTGGGCAATGTTCGCACTGTCCCCACACATTGTTCACACTCACTGGGCAATGACCACACTGTCCCCACACATTGTTGACACTCACTGGGCAATTGGCGCACTGTCCATACATTGTTCCCACTCACTGGGAAACGGGAGACCGCACTGTAACCACACATTGTTCACACTCATTGGGCAATGACCGCACTGTCCCCATACATTGTTCACACTCACTGGGCAATGCGAGCCCGCACTGTCCCCACACATCGTTCACGCTCACTGGGCAATAGTCGCACTGTCACCACACATTGTTCACACTCACTGGGCAATGGTCGCACTGTCCCCACACGTTGTTCACACTCATTGGGCAACGACCGCACTGTCCCCACACTTTGTTCACACGCTCTGGGCAATGGGAGGCCTCACTGTCACCACACGTTGTTCACACTCACTGGACAATGACCGCTCTGTCCACACACACTGTTCACACTCACTGGACAATGGGAGCCCCCACTTTCCACATACAGTGTTTCACACTCACCGGGCAATGGGAGCCCGCACTATCCCCGCACAGCATTCCCACTCACTGGGCAATGGTCGCACTGTCCCCACACGTTGTTCACACTCACTGGGCAACGACTGCACTGTCCCCACACATTGTTCACACGCTCTGGGCAATGGAGGCCTTACTGTCCCCACACGTTGTTCACACTCACTGGGCAATGGCTGCACTGTCCCCACACATTGTTCACACTCACTGGGCAATGGGAGACCGCACTGTAACCACACATTGTTCACACTCACTTGGCAATGACCGCACTGTCCACACACATTGTTCAGACTCACTGGGCAATGGTCGCACAGTCTCCACACATTGTTCCCACTCACTGGTCAATGGTTGCACTGTCCCCACAAGTTGTTCACACTTACTGGGCAATGGTCGCACTGTGCAATGACCGCACTGTCCCCACACGTTGTTCACACTTACTGGGCAATGGGGGGGGCCGCAATGTAACCGCACATTGTTCCCCACTCACTGGGCAATGGTCACAATGTCCCCACACATTGTTCACACTCACTGAGCAATGACCACACTGTCCCCACACATTGTTCACACTCACTGAGCAATGACCGCACTGTCCCCACACGTTGTTCACACTTACTGGGCAATGGTCGCACTGTGCAATGACCGCACTGTCCCCACACGTTGTTCACACTTACTGGGCAATGGGGGGGCCGCACTGTAACCGCACATTGTTCCCCACTCACTCGGCAATGGTCGCAATGTCCCGACACATTGTTCCCACTCACTGGCCAATGACCACACTGTTCCAACACATTGTTCACACTCACTGGGCAATGACCACACTGTCCCCACATACTGTTCACACTCACAGAGCAATGGGAGCCCGCACTGTCCCCACACGCTGTTCACACTCACTGGGCAATGGTCGCACTGTCCCCAAACATTGTTCCCACTCACTGGGCAATGGGAACCCGCACTGCCCTCACACATTGTTCACACTCACTGGGCAGTGATCGCACTTTCCCCACTCATTGTTCACACTCACTGGGCAATGGTCGCACTGTCCCCACACATTGTTCACACTCACTGGACTAAAGTCGCACTGTCCCCACACGTTGTTCACACTCACTGGGCAATGGTGGCACTGTCCCCACACATTATTCACACTCACTGGACAATGACCGCACTGTTTCTACACATTGTTCCCAATCAATGGGCAATGGTCGCACTGTCCCCACAAATTGTTCACACTCACTGGGCAATGACCGCACTGTCCCCACACGTTGTTCACACTTACTGGGCAATGGGGGAGGTCGCACTGTGACCACACCTTGATCCCCACTCACGGGGCAATGGTCGCACTGTCCCCACACATTGTTCACACTCACTGGGCAATGACCACACTGTCCTCAACATTGTTCACACTCAGTGGGCAATCGGAGGCCGCACTGTCCCCAAACATTGTTCCCCAATCACTGGGCAGTGGTCTCACTGTCCCCACACATTGTGCACACTCACTGGGCAATGACCGCACTGTCCTCAACGTTGTTCACACTCAGTGGGCAATGGGAGGCCGCACTCTCCCGACACATTGCTCACACTCACTGGGCAATGGTCGCATTGTCCCCACACATTGTTCACACTCACTGAGCAATGACCACACTGTCCCCACACATTGTTCACACTCACTGGGCAATGACCGCACTGTCCCCACACATTGTTCACACTCACTGGGCAATGGGAGCCCGCACTGTTCGCACACGCTGTTCACACTCACTGGGCAATGGTCACACTGTCCCCAAACATTGTTCCCACTCACTGGGCAATGGGAACCCGCACTGCCCTCACACATTGTTCACACTCACTGGAAAGTGATCGCATTTTCCCCACTCATTGTTCACACTCACTGGGCAATGGTCGCACTGTACCCATACATTGCTCACACTCAGTTGGCAATGACCGCACTGTCCCCACACATTGTTCACACTCAGTTGGATATGGTCGCAATGTCCCCACACATTGTTCACACTCACTGGGCAATGACTGCATTGTCCCCACACATTGTACACATTCAATGGGCAATGGGACTCCGCACTGTTCCCACACAGTATTCACACTCACTGGGCAATGGTCGCACTGTCCCCACACGTTGTTCACACTCATTGGGCAACGACCGCACTGTCCCCACACGTTGTTCACACTCATTGGGCAAAGACCGCACTGTCCCCACACATTGTTCACACGCTCTGGGCAACGGGATGCCTCACTGTCCCCACACGTTGTTCACACTCACTGGGCAATGGCTGCACTGTCCCCGCACATTGTTCACACTCACTTTGCAATGGTCGCACTGTCCCCACACATTGTTCATACTCACTGGGCAATGACCGCACTGTCCTCAACATTGTTCACACTCAGTGGGCAATGGGAGACCGCACTGTCCCCACACATTGTTCACAATCACTGGGCAATTTTCGCACTGTCCCCACAAATTGTTCACACTCACTGGGCAATGACCACACTGTCCCCACACATTGTTGACACTCACTGCGCAATTGGCGCACTGTCCATACATTGTTCCCACTCACTGGGAAACGGGAGACCGCACTGTAACCACACATTGTTCACACTCATTGGGCAATGACCGCACTGTCCCCATACATTGTTCACACTCACTGGGCAATGCGAGCCCGCACTGTCCCCACACATCCTTCACGCTCACTGGGCAATAGTCGCACTGTCACCACACATTGTTCACACTCACTGGGCAATGGTCGCACTGTCCCCACACGTTGTTCACACTCATTGGGCAACGACCGCACTGTCCCCACACTTTGTTCACACGCTCTGGGCAATGGGAGGCCTCACTGTCACCACACGTTGTTCACACTCACTGGACAATGACCGCTCTGTCCACACACACTGTTCACACTCACTGGACAATGGGAGCCCCCACTTTCCACATACAGTGTTTCACACTCACCGGGCAATGGGAGCCCGCACTTTCCCCGCACAGCATTCCCACTCACTGGGCAATGGCCGCACTGTCCCCACACGTTGTTCACACTCACTGGGCAACGACCGCACTGTCCCCACACATTGTTCACACTCTCTGGGCAATGGTGGCACTGTCCCCACACATTATTCACACTCACTGGGCAATGACCGCACTGTCCCCACACGTTGTTCACACTTGCTGGGCAATGGTCGCACTGTCCCCACACATTGTTCACACTCACTGTGCAATGACCGCACTGTCCCCACACGTTGTTCACACTCTCTGGGCAATGGTGGCACTGTCCCCACACATTATTCACACTCACTGGGCAATGACCGCACTGTCCCCACACGTTGTTCACACTCACTGGGCAATGGTCGCAATGTCCCCACACATTGTTCCCACTCACTGGGCAATGACCGCACTGTCCCAACACATTGTTCCCCACTCACTGGGCAATGGTCGCACTGTCCCCACACATTGTTCACACTCAGTGGGCCATGGTCGCACTGCCCCCATACATTGTTCACACTCTGGGCCATGACCGCACTGTCCCCACACATTGTTCCCAGTCACTAGGCAATGACCGCATAGTCCCCACACAGTGTTCACACACACACTGGTCAATGGGAGTCCACACTGTCCCCACACATTGTTCACACTCACTGGGCAATGACCGGACTGTCCCCACACATTGTTCCACACTCACTGGGCAATGGGAGCCCGCACTGTCCCCATACTTTGTTTCCATTCACTGGGCAATGACCGCACTGTCCCCACACATTGTTCCCACTCACTGGGCAATGACCGCACAGTCCCCACGCAGTGTTCACACTCACTGGGCAATGGGAGTCCACACTGTCCCCACACATTGTTCACACTCACTGGGCAATGACCGCACTGTCCCCACACATTGTTCACACTCACTGGGCAATGACCGCACTGTCCCTACACATTGTTCCCCAGTCACTGGGCAATGACTTCACTGTCCCGACACATTTTTCGCACTCACTTGGCAATGGTCGCACTGTCCCCACACACTGTTCACACTCACTGGGCAATGACCGCAGTGTCCCCACACATTGTTCACACTCATTGGGCAATGACCGCACTGTCCCCACACATTGTTCACACTCAGTTGGCAATGGTTGCACTTTATACACACATTGTTCACACTCATTTGGCAATAACCGCACTGTCCCGACACCTTGTTCACACTCACTGGTCAATGACCGCAATGTCCCCACACATTGTTCCCCACTCACTGGGCAATGGGAGCCCACACATTGTTCACACTCATTGGGCAATGGTCGCACTGTCCCTACACATTGTTGACACTGACCTGGCAATGGTCGCACTTTTCCCACACATTGTTCACACTCACTGAGCAATGGTCGCACTGTCCTCACACATTGTTCACACTCACTGGGCAATGACCGCACTGTCCCCACACATTGCTGGCGCTCACTGGGCAATGGGAGCCCGCACTTTCCCCACGCATTGTTCACACTCATTGGGCAATGACCGCCCTGTCCCCACACATTGTTCACACTCACTGGGCCATGGGAGCCCGCACTGTCCCCACACATTGTTCACACTGACTGGGCAATGACCGCAATGTCCCACACATTGTTCCCCACTCACTGGGCAATGACCGCACTGTCCCCACACATTGTTCCCACTCACTGGGTAATGGGACTCCACACTGTCGACACACATTGTTCCCCACTCACTGGGCAATGACCGCAATGTCCGCACACATTGTTCCCACTCACTGGGCAATGGGCCTCCACACTGTCGACACACATTGTTCCCCACTCACTGGGCAATGACCACAATGTTTGCACACATTGTTCATACTCACTGTGCAATGACCGCACTGTCCCCAATCATTGTTCCCACTCACTGGGCAATGACCGCACTGTCCCCACACACTGTTCTACACTCACGGGGCAATCGTCGCACTGTCCCCACACACTGTTCACACTTACTGGGGAATCGTAGACAGCACTGTCCCCACACGTTGTTCCCATTCACTGGGCAATGACCGCAGTGTCCCCACACATTGTTCCCCACTCACTGAGCCATGGTCGCACTGTCCCCACACATTGTTCACACTCACTGGGCCATGGTCGCACAGTCCCCATACATTGTTTACACTCTGGGCCATGACCGCACTGTCCCCACACATTGTTCACACTCACTGGGCAATGACGGCACTGTCCCCACACATTGTTCCACACTCACTGGGCAATGACAGCACTGTCTCCACACATTGTTCCCCACTCACTGCGCAATGACTGCACTGTCCCCACACAGTTTTCACTCTCACTTGGCAATGGTCGCACTGTCCCTATACACTGTTCACACTCAATGGGCAATGACCGCACTTTCTCCACACAGTATTCCCCAATCACTGGGTAATGGGAGCCCGCACTGTCCCCACACATTGTTCACACTCACTGGGCAATGACCGCAATGTCCACACACATTGTTCATACTCACTGGGCAATAACTGCACTGCCCCAATTATTGTTCCCACTCACTGGACAATGACCGCACTTTCTCCACACACTGTTCACACTCACTGGGTAATGGTAGACAGCACTGTCCCCACACGTTGTTCCCACCCACTGGGCAATGACCGCTCTGTCCCCACACATTGTTCCCCACTCACTGGGCCATGGTCGCACTGTCCCCACACATTGTTCACACTCACTGGGCAATGGGAGAAAACACTGTCCCCACACATTGTTCACACTCACTGGGCAATGCGAGTCCGCACTGTCCCCACACATCGTTCATGCTCACTGGGCAATGCGAGCCCGCACTGTCCCCACACATCGTTCACGCTCACTGGGCAATAGTCGCACTGTCACCACACATTGTTCACACTCACTGGGCAATGTTCGCACTGTCCCCACACGTTGTTCACACTCATTGGGCAACGACCGCACTATCCCCACACTTTGTTCACACGCTCTGGGCAATGGGAGGCCTCAATGTCACCACACGTTGTTCACACTCACTGGACAATGACCGCTCTGTCCACACACACTGTTCACACTCACTGGACAATGGGAGCCCCCACTTTCCACATACAGTGTTTCACACTCACCGGGCAATGGGAGCCCGCACTTTCCCCGCACAGCATTCCCACTCACTGGGCAATGGTCGCACTGTCCCCACACGTTGTTCACACTCACTGGGCAACGACCGCACTGTCCCCACACATTGTTCACACGCTCTGGGCAATGGAGGCCTTACTGTCCCCACACGTTGTTCACACTCACTGGGCAATGGCTGCACTGTCCCCACACATTGTTCACACTCACTGGGCAATGGGAGACCGCACTGTAACCACACATTGTTCACACTCACTTGGCAATGACCGCACTGTCCACACACATTGTTCAGACTCACTGGTCAATGGTTGCACTGTCCCCACACGTTGTTCACACTTACTGGGCAATGGTCGCACTGTGCAATGACCGCACTGTCCCCACACGTTGTTCACACTTACTGGGCAATGGGGGGGCCGCACTGTAACCGCACATTGTTCCCCACTCACTGGGCAATGGTCGCAATGTCCCCACACATTGTTCCCAGTCACTGGCCAATGACCACACTGTTCCAACACATTGTCCCCCACTCACTGGGCAATGGTCGCACTGTCCCCACACATTGTTCACATTCACTGGGCAATGGCCGCACTGTCGCCACACGTTGTTCACACTCATTGGGCAAAGACCGGACTGTCCCCACACATTGTTCACACGCTCTGGGCAACGGGATGCCTCACTGTCCCCACACGTTGTTCACACTCACTGGGCAATGCCTGCACTGTCCCCACACATTGTTCACACTCACTGGGCAATGGTCGCATTGTCGCCACACATTGTTCCCACTCACTGGCCAATGACCGCACTGTCCCAACACATTGTTTCGCACTCACTTTGCAATGGTCGCACTGTCCCCACACATTGTTCACAATCACTGGGCAATGTTCGCACTGTCCCCACACATTGTTCACACTCACTGGGCAATGACCACACTGTCCCCACACATTGTTGACACTCACTGGGCAATTGGCGCACTGTCCATACATTGTTCCCACTCACTGGGAAACGGGAGACCGCACTGTAACCACACATTGTTCACACTCATTGGGCAATGACCGCACTGTCCCCATACATTGTTCACACTCACTGGGCAATGCGAGCCCGCACTGTCCCAACACATCGTTCACGCTCACTGGGCAATAGTCGCACTGTCACCACACATTGTTCACACTCACTGGGCAATGGTCGCACTGTCCCCACACGTTGTTCACACTCATTGGGCAACGACCGCACTGTCCCCACACTTTGTTCACACGCTCTGGGCAATGGGAGGCCTCACTGTCACCACACGTTGTTCACACTCACTGGACAATGACCGCTCTGTCCACACACACTGTTCACACTCACTGGACAATGGGAGCCCCCACTTTCCACATACAGTGTTTCACACTCACCGGGCAATGGGAGCCCGCACTATCCCCGCACAGCATTCCCACTCACTGGGCAATGGTCGCACTGTCCCCACACGTTGTTCACACTTACTGGGCAATGGGGGGGCCGCAATGTAACCGCACATTGTTCCCCACTCACTGGGCAATGGTCGCAATGTCCCCACACATTGTTCCCAGTCACTGGCCAATGACCACACTGTTCCAACACATTGTCACCCACTCACTGGGCAATGGTCGCAGTGTCCCCACACATTGTTCACATTCACTGGGCAAGGGTCGCACTGTCCCCACACGTTGTTCACACTCACTGGGCAACGACCGCACTGTCCCCACACCTTGTTCACACGCTCTGGGCAATGGGAGGCCTGACTGTCCCCACACGTTGTTCACACTCACTGGGCAATGGGAGACCGCACTGTAACCACACATTGTTCACACTCACTTGGCAATGGGAGACCGCACTGTAACCACACATTGTTCACACTCACTTGGCAATGACCGCACTGTCCACACACATTGTTCAGACTCACTGGGCAATGGTCGCACAGTCTCCACACATCGTTCCCACTCACTGGTCAATGGTTGCACTGTCCCCACACGTTGTTCACACTTACTGGGCAATGGTCGCACTGTGCAATGACCGCACTGTCCCCACACGTTGTTCACACTTACTGGGCAATGGGGGGGCCGCACTGTAACCGCACATTGTTCCCCACTCACTCGGCAATGGTCGCAATGTCCCGACACATTGTTCCCACTCACTGGCAAATGACCACACTGTTCCAACACATTGTTCACACTCACTGGGCAATGACCACACTGTCCCCACATACTGTTCACACTCACAGAGCAATGGGAGCCCGCACTGTCCCCACACGCTGTTCACACTCACTGGGCAATGGTCGCACTGTCCCCAAACATTGTTCCCACTCACTGGGCAATGGGAACCCGCACTGCCCTCACACATTGTTCACACTCACTGGGCAGTGATCGCACTTTCCCCACTCATTGTTCACACTCACTGGGCAATGGTCGCACTGTCCCCACACATTGTTCACACTCACTGGACTAAAGTCGCACTGTCCCCACACGTTGTTCACACTCACTGGGCAATGGTGGCACTGTCCCCACACATTATTCACACTCACTGGACAATGACCGCACTGTTTCTACACATTGTTCCCAATCAATGGGCAATGGTCGCACTGTCCCCACAAATTGTTCACACTCACTGGGCAATGACCGCACTGTCCCCACACGTTGTTCACACTTACTGGGCAATGGGGGAGGTCGCACTGTGACCACACCTTGATCCCCACTCACGGGGCAATGGTCGCACTGTCCCCACACATTGTTCACACTCACTGGGCAATGACCACACTGTCCTCAACATTGTTCACACTCAGTGGGCAATCGGAGGCCGCACTGTCCCCAAACATTGTTCCCCAATCACTGGGCAGTGGTCTCACTGTCCCCACACATTGTGCACACTCACTGGGCAATGACCGCACTGTCCTCAACGTTGTTCACACTCAGTGGGCAATGGGAGGCCGCACTCTCCCGACACATTGCTCACACTCACTGGGCAATGGTCGCATTGTCCCCACACATTGTTCACACTCACTGAGCAATGACCACACTGTCCCCACACATTGTTCACACTCACTGGGCAATGACCGCACTGTCCCCACACATTGTTCACACTCACTGGGCAATGGGAGCCCGCACTGTCCCCACACGCTGTTCACACTCACTGGGCAATGGTCACACTGTCCCCAAACATTGTTCCCACTCACTGGGCAATGGGAACCCGCACTGCCCTCACACATTGTTCACACTCACTGGAAAGTGATCGCATTTTCCCCACTCATTGTTCACACTCACTGGGCAATGGTCGCACTGTCCCCACACATTGTTCACACTCACTGGGCAATGCTCGCACTGTACCCACACATTGTTCACAATCACTGGGCAATGGGAGCCCGCACTGTCCGCACACACTGTTCACACTCACTGGGCATTGACCGCACTGTCCCCACACATTGTTCCCCACTCACTGGGCAATGACCGCACTGTCCCCATACATTGCTCACACTCAGTTGGCAATGACCGCACTGTCCCCACACATTGTTCACACTCAGTTGGATATGGTCGCAATGTCCCCACACATTGTTCACACTCACTGGGCAATGACTGCATTGTCCCCACACATTGTACATATTCAATGGGCAATGGGACTCCGCACTGTTCCCACACAGTATTCACACTCACTGGGCAATGGTCGCACTGTCCCCACACGTTGTTCACACTCTTTGGGCAACGACCGCACTGTCCCCACACGTTGTTCATACTCATTGGGCAAAGACCGCACTGTCCCCACACATTGTTCACACGCTCTGGGCAACGGGATGCCTCACTGTCCCCACACGTTGTTCACACTCACTGGGCAATGGCTGCACTGTCCCCACACAATGTTCACACTCACTGGGCAATGGTCGCATTGTTGCCACACATTGTTCCCACTCACTGGCCAATGACCGCACTGTCCCAACACATTGTTTCCCACTCACTTTGCAATGGTCGCACTGTCCCCACACATTGTTCATACTCACTGGGCAATGACCGCACTGTCCTCAACATTGTTCACACTCAGTGGGCAATGGGAGACCGCACTGTCCCCACACATTGTTCACAATCACTGGGCAATTTTCGCACTGTTCCCACACATTGTTCACACTCACTGGGCAATGACCACACTGTCCCCACACATTGTTGACACTCACTGGGCAATTGGCGCACTGTCCATACATTGTTCCCACTCACTGGGAAACGGGAGACCGCACTGTAACCACACATTGTTCACACTCATTGGGCAATGACCGCACTGTCCCCATACATTGTTCACACTCACTGGGCAATGCAAGCCCGCACTGTCCCCACACATCCTTCACGCTCACTGGGCAATAGTCGCACTGTCACCACACATTGTTCACACTCACTGGGCAATGGTCGCACTGTCCCCACACGTTGTTCACACTCATTGGGCAACGACCGCACTGTCCCCACACTTTGTTCACACGCTCTGGGCAATGGGAGGCCTCACTGTCACCACACGTTGTTCACACTCACTGGACAATGACCGCTCTGTCCACACACACTGTTCACACTCACTGGACAATGGGAGCCCCCACTTTCCACATACAGTGTTTCACACTCACCGGGCAATGGGAGCCCGCACTTTCCCCGCACAGCATTCCCACTCACTGGGCAATGGTCGCACTGTCCCCACACGTTGTTCACACTCACTGGGCAACGACCGCACTGTCCCCACACATTGTTCACACTCTCTGGGCAATGGTGGCACTGTCCCCACACATTATTCACACTCACTGGGCAATGACCGCACTGTCCCCACACGTTGTTCACACTTGCTGGGCAATGGTCGCACTGTCCCCACACATTGTTCACACTCACTGTGCAATGACCGCACTGTCCCCACACGTTGTTCACACTTACTGGGCAATGGGGGGCCGCACTGCAACCGCACATTGTTCCCCACTCACTGGGCAATGGTCGCAATGTCCCCACACATTGTTCCCACTCACTGGGCAATGACCGCACTGTCCCAACACATTGTTCCCCACTCACTGGGCAATGGTCGCACTGTCCCCACACATTGTTCACACTCAGTGGGCCATGGTCGCACTGCCCCCATACATTGTTCACACTCTGGGCCATGACCGCACTGTCCCCACACATTGTTCCCAGTCACTGGGCAATGACCGCACAGTCCCCACACAGTGTTCACACTCACTGGTCAATGGGAGTCCACACTGTCCCCACACATTGTTCCCATTCACTAGGCAATGAACGCACTGTCCCCACACATTGTTCACACTCACTGGGCAATGACCGCACTGTCCCCACATATTGTTCCGCACTCACTGGGCAATGACTGCACTGTCCCCACACATTTTTCGCACTCACTTGGCAATGGTCGCACTGTCCCCACACACTGTTCACACTCACTGGGCAATGACCGCAGTGTCCCCACACATTGTTCACACTCACTTGGCAATGACCGCACTGTCCCCACACCTTGTTCACACTCACTGGTCAATGACCGCAATGTCCCCACACATTGTTCCCCACTCACTGGGCAATGGTCGCCTGTCCCTACACATTGTTCACACTGACTGGACAATGGTCGCACTGTCCCCACACATTTTTCACACTGACTGGGCAATGGTCGAACTGTCCTGACACATTGTTCACACTCACTGGACAATGACCGCACTGTCCCCACACATTGTTTACACTCACTGGGCAATGGTCGCACTGTCCCCACACATTGTTCACACTCACTGGGCAATGACCGCACTGTCCCCACACATTGTTCACACTCACTGGGCAATGGGAGCCCGCACTGTCCCCACACATTGTTTACACTGACTGGACAATGACCGCACTGTTCCCAAAAATTGTTCCCACTCACTGGGCAATGGGACCCAGCACTTTCCCCACAGATTGTTCGCACTCACTGGGCCATGGGAGCCCGCACTGTCCCCACACATTGTTCACACTCACTGGGCAATGACCGCACTGTCCCCACACATTGTTCCCACTCACTGGGTAATGGGACTCCACACTGTCGACACACATTGTTCCCCACTCACTGGGCAATGACCGCAATGTCCGCACACATTGTTCCCACTCACTGGGCAATGGGACTCCACACTGTCGACACACATTGTTCCCCACTCAATGGGCAATGACCGCACTGTCCCCACACATTGTTCCCACTCACTGGGTAATGGGAGCCCGCACTGTCCCCGCACATTGTTCACATTCACTGGGCAATGGGAGCCCGCACTGTCCACACACATTGTTTCCATTCACTGGGTAATGGGAGTCAACACTGTCGACACACATTGTTCACACTCTCTGGGCAATGACCGGACTGTCCCAACACATTGTTCCACACTCACTGGGTAATGGGACTCCACACTGTCGACACACATTGTTCCCCACTCACTGGGCAATGACCGCAATGTCCGCACACATTGTTCCCACTCACTGGGCAATGGGACTCCACACTGTCGACACACATTGTTCCCCACTCAATGGGCAATGACCGCACTGTCCCCACACATTGTTCCCCACTCACTGGGTAATGGGAGCCCGCACTGTCCCCGCACATTGTTCACATTCACTGGGCAATGGGAGCCCGCACTGTCCACACACATTGTTTCCATTCACTGGGTAATGGGAGTCAACACTGTCGACACACATTGTTCACACTCTCTGGGCAATGACCGGACTGTCCCAACACATTGTTCCACACTCACTGGGCAATGGGAGTCCGCACTGTCCCCACACTTTGTTCCCTTTCACTGCGCAATGACCGCACAGTCCCCACACAGTGTTCACACTCACTTGTCAATGGGAGTCCACACTGTCCCCACACATTGTTCACACTCACTGGGCAATGACCGCACAGTCCCCACACATTGTTCACACTCACTGGTCAATGGGAGTCCACACTGTCCCCACACATTGTTCACACTCACTGGGCAATGACCGGACTGTCCCCACACATTGTTCCACACTCACTGGGCAATGGAAGCCCGCACTGGCCCCACACTTTGTTCCCATTCACTGGGCAATGACCGCAATGTCACCACACATTGTTCACACTCACTGGGCAATGACCGCACTGTCCCCACACATTGTTCCCACTCACTGGGTAATGGGACTCCACACTGTCCCCACACATTGTTCCACACTCACTGGGCAATGGAAGCCCGCACTGGCCCCACACTTTGTTCCCATTCACTAGGCAATGACTGCACTGTCCCCACACATTGTTCACACTCACTGGGCAATGACCGGACTGTCCCCACACATTGTTCCCCACTCACTGGGCAATGGTCGCACTGTCCCCACACATTGTTCACACTCACTGGGCCATGGTCGCACTGTCCCCATACATTGTTCACACTCTGGGCCATGACCGCACTGTCCCCACACATTGTTCCCAGTCACTGGGCAATGACCGCACAGTCCCCACACAGTGTTCACACTCACTGGTCAATGGGAGTCCACACTGTCCCCACACATTGTTCACACTCACTGGGCAATGACCGGACTGTCCCCACACATTGTTCCACACTCACTGGGCAATAGGAGCCCGCACTGTCCCCACACTTTGTTCCCATTCACTGGGCAATGACCGCACTGTCCCCACACATTGTTCCCTTTCACTGGGCAATGACCGCACAGTCCCCACACAGTGTTCACAATCACTGGGCAATGGGAGTCCACACTGTCCCCACACATTGTTCACACTCACTGGGCAATGACCGGACTGTCCCCACACATTGTTCCACACTCACTGGGCAATGGAAGCCCGCACTGGCCCCACACTTTGTTCCCATTCACTAGGCAATGACCGCACTGTCCCCACACATTGTTCACACTCACTGGGCAATGGCCGCACTGTCCCCACACATTGTTCCCACTCACTGGGTAATGGGACTCCACACTGTCGACACACATTGTTCCCCACTCACTGGGCAATGACCACAATGTCTGCACACATTGTTCATACTCACTGGGCAATGACCGCACTGTCCCCAATCATTGTTCCCACTCACTGGGCAATGACCGGACTGTCCCCACACATTGTTCCACACTCACTGGGCAATAGGAGCCCGCACTGTCCCCACACATTGTTCACACTCACTGGGCAATGACCGGACTGTCCCCACACATTGTTCCACACTCACTGGGCAATAGGAGCCCGCACTGTCCCCACACTTTGTTCCCATTCACTGGGCAATGACCGCACAGTCCCCACACAGTGTTCACACTCACTGGTCAATGGGAGTCCACACTGTCCCCACACATTGTTCACACTCACTGGGCAATGACCGGACTGTCCCCACACATTGTTCCACACTCACTGGGCAATGGGAGTCCGCACTGTCCCCACACTTTGTTCCCTTTCACTGCCCAATGACCGCACTGTCCCCACACACTGTTCCCACTCACTGGGCCATGACCGCACTGTCCCCACACATTGTTCCCACTTACTGGGCAATGACCGCACTGTTCCCACACATTGTTCCCACTCACTGGGCAATGACCGCACAGTCCCCACACAGTGTTCACACTCACTGGTCAATGGGAGTCCACACTGTCCCCACACATTGTTCACACTCACTGGGCAATGACCGGACTGTCCCCACACATTGTTCCACACTCACTGGGCAATAGGAGCCCGTACTGTCCCCACACTTTGTTCCCATTCACTGGGCAATGACCGCACTGTCCCCACACATTGTTCCCTTTCACTGGGTAATGACCGCACAGTCCCCACACAGTGTTCACAATCACTGGGCAATGGGAGTCCACACTGTCCCCACACATTGTTCACACTCACTGGGCAATGACCGGACTGTCCCCACACATTGTTCCACACTCACTGGGCAATGGAAGCCCGCACTGGCCCCACACTTTGTTCCCATTCACTAGGCAATGACCGCACTGTCCCCACACATTGTTCACACTCACTGGGCAATGGCCGCACTGTCCCCACACATTGTTCCCACTCACTGGGTAATGGGACTCCACACTGCCGACACACATTGTTCCCCACTCACTGGGCAATGACCACAATGTCTGCACACATTGTTCATACTCACTGGGCAATGACCGCACTGTCCCCAATCATTGTTCCCACTCACTTGGCAATGGTCGCACTGTCCCCACACACTGTTCACACTCACTGTGCAATGACCGCAATGTCCCCACATATTGCTCGTCACTCACTGGGCAATGGGAGTCCACACTGTGCCCACACATTGTTCACATTCACTGGGCAATGACCGCAATGTCCCACACATTGTTCGTCACTCACTTGGTAATGGGAGCCCGCACTGTTGACACATATTGTTCCCCACTCAATGGGCAATGACCGCCATGTCCACACACATTGTTCATACTCACTGGACAATAACCGCACTGTCCCCAATCATTGTTCCCACTCACTGGGCAATGACCGCACTGTCCCCACACACTGTTCTGCACTCACTGAAAATGGTCGCACTGTCCCCAGACACTGTTCACACTCACTGGGCAATGGTAGACAGCACTGTCCCCACATGTTGTTCCCACTCACTGGGCAATGACCGCACTGCCCCCACACATTGTTCGCCACTCACTGGGCCATGGTTGCACTGTCCCCACACATTGTTCACACTCACTGGGCCATGGTCGCACTTTCCCCATACATTGTTCACACTCTGGGCCATGACCGCACTGTCCCCACACATTGTTCCCACTCACTGGGCAATGACCGCACAGTCCCCACACAGTGTTCACACTCACTGGTCAATGGGAGTCCACACTGTCCCCACACATTGTTCACACTCACTGGGCAATGACCGGACTGTCCCCACACATTGTTCCACACTCACTGGGCAATGGAAGCCCGCACTGGCCCCACACTTTGTTCCCATTCACTAGGCAATGACCGCACTGTCCCCACACATTGTTCACACTCACTGGGCAATGACCGGACTGTCCCCACACATTGTTCCACACTCACTGGGCAATGGAAGCCCGCACTGGCCCCACACTTTGTTCCCATTCACTAGGCAATGACCGCACTGTCCCCACACATTGTTCACACTCACTGGGCAATGACCGCACTGTTCCCACACATTGTTCCCACTCACTGGGCAATGACCGCACAGTCCCCACACAGTGTTCACACTCACTGGTCAATGGGAGTCCACACTGTCCCCACACATTGTTCACACTCACTGGGCAATGACCGGACTGTCCCCACACATTGTTCCACACTCACTGGGCAATAGGAGCCCGCACTGTCCCCACACTTTGTTCCCATTCACTGGGCAATGACCGCACTGTCCCCACACATTGTTCCCTTTCACTGGGCAATGACCGCACAGTCCCCACACAGTGTTCACAATCACTGGGCAATGGGAGTCCACACTGTCCCCACACATTGTTCACACTCACTGGGCAATGACCGGACTGTCCCCACACATTGTTCCACACTCACTGGGCAATGGAAGCCCGCACTGGCCCCACACTTTGTTCCCATTCACTAGGCAATGACCGCACTGTCCCCACACATTGTTCACACTCACTGGGCAATGGCCGCACTGTCCCCACACATTGTTCCCACTCACTGGGTAATGGGACTCCACACTGTCGACACACATTGTTCCCCACTCACTGGGCAATGACCACAATGTCTGCACACATTGTTCATACTCACTGGGCAATGACCGCACTGTCCCCAATCATTGTTCCCACTCACTGGGCAATGACCACACTGTCCCCACACATTGTTCACACTCACTGGGCAATGACGGCACTGTCCCCACACATTGTTCCCCACTCACTGGGCAATGACAGCACTGTCCCCACACATCGTTCCCCACTCACTTGGCAATGGTCACACTGTCCCCACACACTGTTCACACTCACTGTGCAATGACCGCAATGTCCCCACATATTGCTCGTCACTCACTGGGCAATGGGAGTCCACACTGTGCCCACACATTGTTCACATTCACTGGGCAATGACCGCAATGTCCCACACATTGTTCCTCACTCACTTGGTAATGGGAGCCCGCACTGTTGACACATATTGTTCCCCACTCAATGGGCAATGACCGCCATGTCCACACACATTGTTCATACTCACTGGACAATAACCGCACTGTCCCCAATCATTGTTCCCACTCACTGGGCAATGACCGCACTGTCCCCAGACACTGTTCACACTCACTGGGCAATGGTAGACAGCACTGTCCCCACATGTTGTTCCCACTCACTGGGCAATGACCGCACTGCCCCCACACATTGTTCGCCACTCACTGGGCCATGGTTGCACTGTCCCCACACATTGTTCACACTCACTGGGCCATGGTCGCACTGTCCCCATACATTGTTCACACTCTGGGCCATGACTGCACTGTCCCCACACATTGTTCACACTCACTGGGCCATGGTCGCACTGTCCCCATACATTGTTCACACTCTGGGCCATGACCGCACTGTCCCCACACATTGTTCCCACTCACTGGGCAATGACCGCACAGTCCCCACACAGTGTTCACACTCACTGGTCAATGGGAGTCCACACTGTCCCCACACATTGTTCACACTCACTGGGCAATGAACGGAATGTCCCCACACATTGTTCCACACTCACTGGGCAATGGGAGCCCGCACTGTCCCCACACTTTGTTCCCATTCACTGGGCAATGACCGCACTGTCCCCACACATTGTTCCCACTCACTGGGCAATGACCGCACAGTCCCCACACAGTGTTCACACTCACTGGGCAATGGGAGCTCGCACTGTCCCCACACTTTGTTCCCATTCACTGGGCAATGACCCCACTGCACCCACACATTGTTCACACTCACTGGGCAATGACCGCACTGTCCCCACACAATGTTCCCCACTCACTGGGCAATGACTACACTGACGCCACACATTTTTTGCACTCACTTGGCAATGGTCGCACTGTCCCCACACACTGTTCACACTCACTGAGCAATGACCGCAGTGTCCCCACACATTGTTCACACTCATTGGGCAATGGTCGCACTTTCCCCACACATTGTTCACACTCACTGGGCAATGGGAGTTCGCACTGTCCCCACACATTTTTCACAGTCACTGGGCAATGGTCGAACTGTCCTGACACATTGTTCACACTCACTGGACAATGACTGCACTGTCCCCACACATTGTTTACACTCACTGGGAAATGGTCGCACTGTCCTCACACATTGTTCACACTCACTGGGCAATGACCGCACTGTCCCCACACATTGTTTACGCTCACTAGGCAATGGGAGCCCGCACTGTCCCCACACATTGTTCCCCACTCACTGGGCAATGACTGCACTGTCCCCACACATTTTTCGCACTCACTTGGCAATGGTCGCACTGTCCCCACACACTGTTCACACTCACTGAGCAATGACCGCAGTTTCCCCACACATTGTTCACACTCATTGGGCAATGACCGCACTGTCCCCACACTTTGTTCACACTCACTTGGCAATGGTTGCACTCGATACACACATTGTTCACACTCACTTGGCAGTGACCGCACTGTCCCCACACCTTGTTCACACTCACTGGTCAATGGCCGCAATGTCCCCACACATTGTTCCCCACTCACTGGGCAATGGGAGTCCACACTCTCCCCACACATTGTTCACACTCATTGGGCAATGGTCGCACTGTCCCTACACATTGTTGAAACTGACTAGGCAATGGTCGCACTTTCCCCACACATTTTTCAGTCACTGGGCAATGGTCGAACTGTCCTGACACATTGTTCACACTCACTGGACAATGACGGCACTGTCCCCACACATTGTTTACACGCACTGGGCAATGGTCGCACTGTCCTCACACATTGTTCACACTCACTGGGCAATGACCGCACTGTCCCCACACACTGTTCTGCACTCACTGAAAATGGTCGCACTGTCCCCAGACACTGTTCACACTCACTGGGCAATGGTAGCCAGCACTGTCCCCACACGTTGTTCCCACTCAATGGGCAATGACCGCACTGTCCCCACACATTGTTCCCCACTCACTGGGCCATGGTTGCACTGTCCCCACACATTGTTCACACTCACTGGGCCATGGTCGCACTGTCCCCATACATTGTTCACACTCTGGGCCTTGACCGCACTGTCCCCACACATTGTTCCCACTCACTGGGCAATGACCGCACAGTCCCCACACAGTGTTCACACTCACTGGTCAATGGGAGTACACACTGTCCCCACACATTGTTTACACTCACTGGGCAATGACTGGACTGTCCCCACACATTGTTCCACACTCACAGGGCAATAGGAGCCCGCACTGTCCCCACACTTTGTTCCCATTCACTGGGCAATGACCGCACTGTCCCCACACATTGTTCCCACTCACTGGGCAATGACCGCACAGTCCCCACACAGTGTTCACACTCACTGGGCAATGGGAGTCCACACTGTCACCACACATTGTTCACACTCACTGGGCAATGACCGGACTGTCCCCACACATTGTTCCACACTCACTGGGCAATGGGAGCCCGCACTGGCCCCACACTTTGTTCCCATTCACTAGGCAATGACCGCACTTTCCCCACACATTGTTCACACTCACTGGGCGATGACCGCACTGTCCCCACACATTGTTCCCCACTCACTGGGCAATGACTGCACTGTCCCCACACATTTTTCGCACTCACTTGGCAATGGTCGCACTGTCCCCACACATTGTTTACGCTCACTGTGCAATGGGAGCCAGCACTGTCCCCACACATTGTTCACACTCACTGGGCAATGACCGCACAGTCCCCACACATTGTTCACACTCACTGGGCAATGGGAGCCCGCACTGTCCCCACACATTGTTCACACTGACTGGACAATGACCGCACTCTCCCCACACATTGTTCCCACTCACTGGGCATTGGGACCCTGCACTTTCCCCACAGATTGTTCACACTCACTGAGCCATGGGAGCCCGCACTGTCCCCACACATTGTTCACACTCACTGGGCAATGACCGCACTGTCCCCACACATTGTTCCACACTCACTGGGCAATGGGAAGCCCGCAATTTCCCCACACTTTGTTCCCATTCACTGGGCAATGACCGCACTGTCCCCACACATTGTTCACACTCACTGGGCAATGACCGCACTGTCCCCACACATTGTTCCGCACTCACTGGGCAATGGCTGCACTGTACCCACACATTTTTCGCACTCACTTGGCAATGGTCGCACTGTCCCCACACACTGTTCACACTCACTGGGCAATGACCGCAGTGTCCCCAAACATTGTTCACACACATTGGGCAATGACCGCACTTTCCCCACACATTGTTCACACTCACTTGGCAATGGTTGCACTCTATACACACATTGTTCACACTCACTTCGCAGTGACCGCACTGTCCCCACACCTTGTTCACACTCACTGGTCAATGACCTTAATGTCCCCACACATTGTTCCCCACTCACTGGGCAATGGGAGCCCACACTCTACCCACACTTTGTTCACACTCATTGGGCAATTGTAGCACTGTCCATACACATTGTTGACACTGACTGGGCAATGGTCGCACTGTCCCCACACATTTTTCACACTCACTGGGCAATGGTCGAACTGTCCTGACACATTGTTCAGACTCACTGGACAATGACCGCACTGTCCCCACACATTGTTTACACTCACTGGGCAATGGTCGCACTGTACTCACACATTGTTCACACTCACTGGGCAATGACCGCACTGTCCCCACACATTGTTTACGCTCACTGGGCAATGGGAGCCCGCACTGTCCCCACACATTGTTCACACTCACTGAGCAATGGTCGCACTCTCCACACGCATTGGTCCTCACGCACTGGGCAATGGGAGTCCACACTGTCCCCAAACATTGGTCACACTCACTGGGCAATGACCGCAATGTCCCACACATTGTTCCCCACTCACTGGGCAATGACCGCACTGTCCCCACAAATTGTTCCCACTCACTGGGTAATGGGACTCCACAATGTCGACACTCATTGTTCCCCACTCACTGGACAATGACCGCAATGTCCGCACACATTGTTCCCACTCACTGGGCAATGGGACTCCACACTGTCGACACACATTGTTCCCCACTCAATGGGCAATGACCGCACTGTCCCCACACATTGTTCCCCACTCACTGGGTAATGGGAGCCCGCACTGTCCGCACACAATTTTCCCATTCACTGGGTAATGGGAGTCCACACTGTCGACACACATTGTTCACACTCACTGGGCAATGACCGGACTATCCCAACACATTGTTCCACACTCACTGGGCAATGGGAGTCCGCACTGTCCCCACACTTTGTTCCCTTTCACTGGGCAATGACCGCACTGTCCCCACACATTGTTCCCACTCACTGGGCAAAGACCGCACAGTCCCCACACAGTGTTCACACTCACTGGGCAATGGGAGTCCACACTGTCCCCACACATTGTTCACACTCACTGGGCAATGACCGGACTGTCCCCACACATCGTTCCACACTCACTGGGCAATGGGAGCCCGCACTGGACCCACACTTTGTTCCCATTCACTAGGCAATGACCGCACTGTCCCCACACATTGTTCCCCACTCACTGGGCAATGACTGCACTGTCCCCACACATTTTTCGCACTCACTTGGCAATGGTCGCACTGTTCCCACACACTGTTCACACTCACTGGGCAATGACCGCAGTGTCCCCACACATTGTTCACACTCATTGGGCAATGATCGCACTGTCCCCACACATTGTTCACACTCACTTGGCAATGGTTGCACTCTATACACACATTGTTCACACTCACTTGGCAATGACCGCACTGTCCCCACACCTTGTTCACACTCACTGGTCAATGACCGCAATGTCCCCACACATTGTTCCCCACTCACTGGGCAATGGGAGCCCACACTCTCCCCACACATTGTTCACACTCATTGGGCAATGGTCGCACTGTCCCTACACATTGTTCACACTGACTGGGTAATGGTCGCACTGTCCCCACACATTTTTCACACTCACTGGGCAATGGTCGAACTGTCCTGACACATTGTTCACACTCACTGGACAATGACCGCACTGTCCCCACACATTGTTCACACTCACTGGGCAATGGGAGCCCGCACTATCCCCACACACTGTTCACACTGACTGGACAATGACCGCACTGTCCCCACACATTGTTCCCACTCACTGGGCAATGGGACACTGCACTGTCCCCACACATTGTACACACTCACTGAGCAATGGTCGCACTCTCGCCACGCATTGTTCCTCACTCACTGGGCAATGGGAGTCCACACTGTCCCCAAACATTGGTCACACTCACTGGGCAATGATCACAATGTCCCACACATTGTTCCCCACTCACTGGGCAATGACCGCACTGTCCCCACACATTGTTCCCACGCACTGGGTAATGGGACGCCACACTGTCGACACACATTGTTCCCCACTCACTGGGCAATGACCGCAATGTCCGCACACATTGTTCCCAGTCACTGGGCAATGGGACTCCACACTGTCGACACACATTGTTCCCCACTCAATGGGCAATGACCGTACTGTCCCTACACATTGTTCCCCACTCACTGGGTAATGGGAGCCCGCACTGTCCCCGCACATTGTTCACACTCACTGGGTAATGGGAGTCCACACTGTCGACACACATTCTTCACATTCACTGGGCAATAACCGGACTGCCCCAACACATTGTTCCACACTCACTGGGCAATGGGAGTCCGCACTGTCCCCACATTTTGTTCCCTTTTACTGGGCAATGACCGCACTGTCCCCACACACTGTTCCCACTCACTGGGCAATGACCGTACAGTCCCCACACAGTGTTCACACTCACTGGGCAATGGGAGTCCGCACTGTCCCCACACATTGTTCACACTCACTGGGCAATGACCGGACTGTCCCCACACATTGTTCCACACTCATTGGGGAATGGGAGCCCGCACTATCCCCACACTTTGTTCCCATTCACTGGGCAATGACCGCACTGTCCCCACACATAGTTCACACTCACTGGGCAATGACCGCACTGTCCCCACACATTGTTCCCCACTCACTGGGCAATGACTGCACTGACCCCACACATTTTTCGCACTCACTTGGCAATGGTCGCACTGTCCCTACACATTGTTTACACTCACTGGGCAATGACCGGACTGTCCCCACACATTGTTCCACACTCACTGGGCAATGGGAGCCCGCACTGGACCCACACTTTGTTCCCATTCACTAGGCAATGACCGCACTGTCCCCACACATTGTTCACACTCACTGGTCAATGACCGCAATGTCCCCACACATTGTTCCCCACTCACTGGGCAATGGGAGCCCACACTCTCCCCACACATTGTTCACACTCATTGGGCAATTGTAGCACTGTCCATACACATTGTTGACACTGACTGGGCAATGGTCGCACTGTCCCCACACATTTTCACACTCACTGGGCAATGGTCGAACTGTCCTGACACATTGTTCAGACTCACTGGACAATGACCGCACTGTCCCCACACATTGTTTACACTCACTTGGCAATGGTTGCACTGTACTCACACATTGTTCACACTCACTGGGCAATGACCGCACTGTCCCCACACATTGTTTACGCTCACTGGGCAATGGGAGCCCGCACTGTCCCCACACATTGTTCACACTCACTGAGCAATGGTCGCACTCTCCACACGCATTGTTCCTCACGCACTGGGCAATGGGAGTCCACACTGTCCCCACACATTGTTCCCCACTCACTGGGCAATGACCGCACTGTCCCCACAAATTGTTCCCACTCACTGGGTAATGGGACTCCACAATGTCGACACACATTGTTCCCCACTCACTGGGCAATGACCGCAATGTCCGCACACATTGTTCCCACTCACTGGGCAATGGGACTCCACACTGTCGACACACATTGTTCCCCACTCAATGGGCAATGACCGCACTGTCCCCACACATTGTTCCCCACTCACTGGGTAATGGGAGCCCGCACTGTCCCCGCACATTGTTCACACTCACTGGGCAATGACCGCACTGTCCCCACACATTGTTCCCCACTCACTGGGCAATGACTGCACTGTCCCCACACATTTTTTGCACTCACTTGGCAATGGTCGCGCTGTTCCCACACACTGTTCACACTCACTGGGCAATGACCGCAGTGTCCCCACACATTGTTCACACTCATTGGGCAATGATCGCACTGTCCCCACACATTGTTCACACTCACTTGGCAATGGTTGCACTCTATACACACATTGTTCACACTCACTTGGCAATGACCGCACTGTCCCCACACCTTGTTCACACTCACTGGTCAATGACCGCAATGTCCCCACACATTGTTCCCCACTCACTGGGCAATGGGAGCCCACACTCTCCCCACACATTGTTCACACTCATTGGGCAATGGTCGCACTGTCCCTACACATTGTTCACACTGACTGGGCAATGGTCGCACTGTCCCCACACATTTTTCACACTCACTGGGCAATGGTCGAACTGTCCTGACACATTGTTCACACTCACTGGACAATGACTGCACTGTCCCCACACATTGTTCACACTCACTGGGCAATGGGAGCCCGCACTATCCCCACACATTGTTCACACTGACTGGACAATGACCGCACTGTCCCCACACATTGTTCCCACTCACTAGGCAATGGGACCCTGCACTTTCCCCACAGATTGTTCACACTCACTGGGCCATGGAAGCCCGCACTGTCCCCACACATTGTACACACTCACTGAGCAATGGTCGCACTCTCGCCACGCATTGTTCCTCACTCACTGGGCAATGGGAGTCCACACTGTCCCCAAACATTGGTCACACTCACTGGGCAATGATCGCAATGTCCCACACATTGTTCCCCACTCACTGGGCAATGACCGCACTGTCCCCACACATTGTTCCCACTCACTGGGTAATGGGACTCCACACTGTCGACACACATTGTTCCCCACTCACTGGGCAATGACCGCAATGTCCGCACACATTGTTCCCAGTCACTGGGCAATGGGACTCCACACTGTCGACACACATTGTTCCCCACTCAATGGGCAATGACCGCACTGTCCCTACACATTGTTCCCCACTCACTGGGTAATGGGAGCCCGCACTGTCCCCGCACATTGTTCACACTCACTGGGCAATGGGAGCCCGCACTGTCCCCACACATTGTTCCCATTCACTGGGTAATGGGAGTCCACACTGTCGACACACATTCTTCACACTCACTGGGCAATAACCGGACTGCCCAAACACATTGTTCCACACTCACTGGGCAATGGGAGTCCGCACTGTCCCCACATTTTGTTCCCTTTCACTGGGCAATGACCGCACTGTCCCCACACACTGTTCCCACTCACTGGGCAATGACCGTACAGTCCCCACACAGTGTTCACACTCACTGGGCAATGGGAGTCCACACTGTCCCCACACATTGTTCACACTCACTGGGCAATGACCGGACTGTCCCCACACATTGTTCCACACTCATTGGGGAATGGGAGCCCGCACTATCCCCACACTTTGTTCCCATTCACTGGGCAATGACCGCACTGTCCCCACACATAGTTCACACTCACTGGGCAATGACTGCACTGGCCCCACACTTTGTTCCCCACTCACTGGGCAATGACTGCACTGACCCCACACATTTTTCGCACTCACTTGGCAATGGTCGCACTGTCCCCACACATTGTTTACACTCACTGGGCAATGACCGCACTGTCCCCACACATTGTTCCCCACTCACTGGGCAATGACTGCACTGTCCCCACACATTTTTCGCACTCACTTGGCAATGGTCGCACTTTTCCCACACACTGTTCACACTCACTGGGCAATGACCGCAGTGTCCCCACACATTGTTCACACTCATTGGGCAATGACCGCACTGTCCCCACACATTGTTCACACTCACTTGGCAATGGTTTCACTCTATACACACATTGTTCACACTCACTTGACAATGACCACACTGTCCCCACACCTTGTTCACACTCACTGGTCAATGACCGCAATGTCCCCACACATTGTTCCCCACTCACTGGGCAATGGGAGCCCACACTCTCCCCACACATTGTTCACACTCATTGGGCAATGGTCGCACTGTCCCTACACATTGTTGACACTGACTGGGCAATTGTCGCACTGTCCCCACGCATTGTTCCTCACTCACGAGGCAATGGGAGTCCACACTGTCCCCAAACATTGTTCACACTCACTGGGCAATGTCCCACACATTGTTCCCCACTCACTGGGCAATGGGAGCCCGCACTTTCCCCACACATTGTTCCCACTCACGGGGCAATGGGACTCCACACTGTCGACATACATTGTTCCCCACTCACTGGGCAATGACCGCAATGTCCATACACATTGTTCATACTCACTTGGCAATGACTGCACTCTCCCCACACCTTGTTCACACTCACTGGGCAATGACCCCACACATTGTTCCCCACTCACTGGGCAATGGGAGCCCGCACTATCCCCACACATTGTTCATACTCACTGGGCAATGACCGCACTTTCCCCACACACTGTTCACACTCACTGGGCAATGGTAGACAGCACTGTCCACACACGTTGTTCCCACCCACTGGGCAATGACCGCTCTGTCCCCATACATTCTTCCCCACTCACTGGGCCATGGTCGCACTGTCCCCACACATTGTTCACACTCACTGGGCAATGGGAGTACACACTGGCACCACACATTGTTCACACTCATTGGGCAATGACTGCACTGTCCCCACACATTGTTCCACACTCACTGGGCAATGGGAGCCCGCACTGTCCCCACACATTGTTCCCTACTCACTGGGCAATGACTGCACTGTCCCCACACATTTTTCACACTCACTTGGCAATGGTCGCATTGTCCCCACACACTGTTCACACTCACTGGGCAATGACCGCAATGTCCCCACACATTGTTCCCCACTCACTGAGCAATGGGAGCCCGCACTGTCCCCACACATTGTTCCATTTCACTGGGCAATGACCGCAGTGTCCCCACACATTCTTCACACTCATTGGGCAATAACCGCACTGTCCGCACACATTGTTCACACTCACTGGGCAATGACTGCACTGTCCCCACACAGTGTTCTGCACTCACTGGGCAATGGTCGCACTGTCGCCACACACTGTTCACACTCACTGGGCAATCGTAGACAGCACTGTCCCCACACGTTGATCCCACTCACTGTGCAATGACCGCACTGTCCCCACACTCTGTTCTGCACTCACAGCATAACGCTCCATGGCCGCACTGTCGTCACGCATTGTTCTCTCATTACTCAGCAACGCTCGATGTCAGCACACCTGTGTCCATAAACATAGGAACAGAGAGATTGCTGCAGGAAAAAGACAGAGGACCATCTCGTTTGCCTTCTGCCATCCTAATAGATGTGTTGTTTCATCAAGACAATTAATCTCTATCAACCAATCTACAACTGACCAGATATGAGGCGAGGAAAATACCAGTGTCATGTCTCATGTTAATTCCTTGCTGTGTCCCCCGAAATAATGTTTTCTGAAATAAGTCTGTATAATTTGCATTAAACTGAATAAATTCTGACTGCTTCCACCGTCTCGCAAGGGTGATTGTTCGTACATTGACCACTCACCCTTTGAAATAATGTTTCCACAGAATGTATTTGAATGTGCCCCCTTGAAGCGCAGGCCCAGTCCTCTAGTCGTACTGTTCAGTACAATGTGCCAAACCTTGCCATGGTCAAATTGTCTGGTCCCTTTAGATCGTAAAAGCAGCAAACATATTACCTCTTGACTTTATCTTTTCCTATGAGAGCATACGGAATTTACGTAATTGTTTCTCACAATCCAATTCCTCCCTCACATTAGTCATTATCGTTATTCTCCCCTGTGTCCCTTCAATAGTTGCAGTAGCCTGTGTTGTCCTTATCTGCACACAGCATTCTATGCGGTTGCACCAATGATTTATAAAGTGGCAGGATTGCCTCGATATCTCTGCTCAATAAAGACCTTTTTTACCCCAGTATTTACTTTACTCATTGTTGCGATAGTTTTAACTTATTGTCAACAAGCCCCCACTCCCAGATCTCTATCTTTTTCCATACAAATACATTTATTTTCATTTCAGTATTAGTTCCTACCTGTTTTTTTTCTTTCCATGTGATTTACTTTGTATTTCTCTACTTCAATGACATCTGCTGCTTGTCTGCCCAATTCCTAAGTATTTAAATCCTTCTGTAACTTATCATGCTCAGCTTTGCAGTCGGCAACCTTCACCAGTAAATGTTTCATCTGTAAATGTTGTGACTCCAAGTTCTAGATAATTTATAAAGTTATTAAACAAAAGATGTCCAAACAGATCTCTGTGGAACTCCACTGGTAACTGTTATATATGCAGATTATAGATATACTCTCTGTGTAGTCACTGTATCGTTGCATAAGACTTGATTACCTGATTTACTTCAATAAGGTTTACACTGTCTATATACTATGCTGGCACGACTAGAGGGTGCAACTGGTGGAGACCGGGGTTTCCTGCCCTGGTGGCAGGGGCAGTCTAAAAGGTTAGCCACCATACGGTTGCCTCACTCTGGAGATACGAATAAAGGACCATGGTCACTTCAGTTTGAGTACAACACATTGCCTCGTGGGGTTATTCATAAGTAAATTACAGACATAACAACTGGCGATGAGAATACGGACTTTCAGACGATAATGGCTACCTTTGGCACACTGAAAGAGATCGCAGAGGGTGATGATTGGGATGCCTTCACGGAAAGACTCAAAGCTATATTTCGTGGCAACCGACCTTGCAGGGGAGACGGATGCATCGGAAGAAAAGCGCAAGGCTATACTGCTGACCAGTTGTGGGCCCAAGGTCTCCCGGCTCATTAGGGACTTGCTGGCTCCCATGAAGGCCAAGGATAAGACATACGATGAGCTGACTGAACTAATTCGCGACCAACTAAAACCAAAAGGGAGCATCCTCATGGCCAGGCACAGATTCTACAGTCACCGCAGACCTGAGGGCCAGGAGATTGCAAAATATGCTGCTGACCTCAGGAGACTTGCAGCACCATGTGATATTGGCACGCACCTCAACGAAGCATTGCGAGACATCTTCGTTATAGGAATTGGCCACGAGGGCCTCCTTCACAAGCTACTATCTGCCGACATGACAGTGAACCTTCATAAGGCCATCAGCATCAGTCAGGCGTTCATGACCTCGACTTGTAGCACAAGCAAATTATTCATCCTGTGGGACTCAAACCTGGCAAGTACTGTACACAGAATGGTGCCTTTCACAGGCAAGACTGCAGAACGTGGCTCTGCCCAGGGCAGAGAGCACAGACCTCAGAGTTCCAGAACTCAGAGTCCGCCGAAGGGTGCTAATCGAGTAGCACCATGCTGGTGTTGCAGAGGAAACCATAGGGCTCAACAGTGTCGGTTTGCTGCATACGTATGCAAAGCCTGTAACACGATGGGCCACCTGCAGCGTATGTGTAAAAGAAATATGACTCACTGTCTAGCAGAGGAGTCAGTAGATGACATTGAATCCAGCGGGGAGTATGATGATTTGGCCAGAGAGGCAGCTCAGCCCCAAGAAAAAGTGTATGGAGTGTATACCTGCACCAACAATTGTCCTCCAGTGCAGGTGGAAGTTGAGATACACGGGGTTCCAGTCTTCATGGAAGTGGACACGGGAGCGAGCCAGTCAGTGATGAGCCAGGATGCCTTTGAGAGGCTATGGAACAAAAAACGACCCGAGCTGGTTCCAGTATAGGAAAAGTTGCGCACCTACAGCAAGGAACTGATCCCTGTCCTTGGTAGTGCGGATGTAAGTGTAATCCTTAATGGCGTGGTGCACGTTACCTCTGAGGACTGTTGCAGGTGATGGTCCAACGCTACTCAGAAGAAGGTGGATGGGGAAGATCCAGTGGAAATGGGAAGACCTCTTCACTCCAGCAATCGATGTCCCCCATGCTCAGTGGCAGAGCAAAACATCACCTTCGTTTGGGCCAGGCACCAGAGAACAGACCATCCATCACGACTGCGTGGCAATGATCCAACCGGAACGACCTAAAAGTACCTTCCCGGCTCCAGTGGCAGGACTCCTGGGGGGGAAGATCGTATTCACAGACACTCTTCCAGCTTTTGTGGCAGAATTGCGGGAAAGAAGGATCAAAGCAGTCGACCTCGAGGACAGAGTCAAGATGGCGTCCCTGCTGCAGCGAGGTGCAGCGTGGCTGAAAAAAATGATGGCCGCGACCAGACCACGAAGTTCAACACTGAGGGACCAACACGTGGTCCCTAACTAAGGATTTGATTGGGGTAAAGCCAGCAGGGTTCTTTTAAAGGAGACCTGCAACCAACTGAACTTAAAGAGACATTGTATGCATGGCAATCAATGTAACGAACCGATTAAGATTGTGAACAAAATGTTGTTGCGAGGTGTCGGTACTATTCCTAATGTAAAGAATAAAATGCTGTTGCGAGATGTCGGGAATAGAGTGTCCCCAAAAGTTCCCAAGCGAATTCGAGAGGGTAAAGGCGCTGATCCTGATGCCCTGCCCCAGGTGTCCCCACAAGTTATAGGCCAGCGACCTCAGGAGGGTGAAGGTACTGATCCTGATGTCTTGCCCCAGGTCTATCCCACGCTGCAGGCACCCGATGGCACTATTCACCATGGATCTGGAAACGAAAATGGCGCCATTGCACGCAGTCGACAGAAGTTGCCCACCACCCGGGTGGAGACTGCGCAGCCGCCAGACCCAGTCGCTACCTCGGCCATGTCCAGGAGCGAAAGGTCAGATCCAATGAGTTCCCCAAATGAGACCTGGAACAGCCAGGTTTCCAACACCGTTAGAGAGCAGGCAGAAGATTCTGCAGCCCTCAAAGGAGGACAGGGAGGCCACACACATCTGTGGCTCTGCCCACCACTAGGCAACGGCAAAGGCACTGAGTCCTGGCAAGGTGAGCGAACCAAGCCCACCCTGCCAGCAGGGCGTGCATGCCACCATCCGACGACTCGAACCCCGTCCGGTTGCTCTGGAACTAGCGTCCTCGCATACCTGTACTGCTACCTTAGTACTGACCATGACTGAAACATGAATGCAATCTATCCAATCCTGGCGCACGACCATAAAACGTAACTAATGTAAGTCACTGAACCAAGGTGACACGATACAAACTGAAAAAAAAAAAAATTTCTCCCTTTCTTTATACCTGCACTGCGTCTGATCCTGTACGTTTATATAACGGGCCAGCTGCATGATCTCACTGGGGTGGGGTGGCGGAATGGATGTATGTAGCCATGGACCCACACATGGATCACACCCAGAACCCACTAGAACCTCCACTGCATCATCGAACTATCCAAACTGGTAACCACTACCAAACTTTGTGGCAAAATGACTTGGAGGTTAACAGGGAGAGAGCCAAGCCAAAGCACAGCCAAGGTGCAAGGACTATTGGCACTTAAGTCTGGGGAGAGCTAAGCCACAGCACATAGTGCAAAGGTAATTGGCACAGAGGACTTGGGGGAGAGTGATGTTATATATGCAGACTATAGATGTACTCTCTGTGTCGTCACTGTATAGTTGCATAAGATGGAGACTTGCTTATCTGATGTACTGTCAATAAGGTTTACATTGTATATATACCATGTTGGCACCACTAGAGGGTGCAACTGGTGGAGACCGGGGTTTCCTGCCCTGGTGGCAGGGGCTGTATAAAAGGGGAGCCACCATGCGACTGCCTCACTCTGGAGTTGCAAGTAAAGGACCAAGGTCACTACAGTTTGAGTACAACACATGGCCTCATGGAGTCATTCATAAGTACATTACAGACATTAAAATTCTCTCAGGACAATGGCAAGCCACGTGTCACCACTCCCTGTGCTCTATTGGTGTGCGAATTACAAATCCTTTGTGAACATTTCCAATCAGCCACGCCATCTTTTTTTTTCAGTACCATCCTTTCCATAGGAACTGTATTAAAGGCCTCACTGACACCATGTCTGTTGCCTAACCCCTGTCAAGCTCCTATGTCATACTGTCAAAGTACATCACATCCATTGCCTTACACCTGTCAAGGTCTTATGTAATACTCTCAAACCACACCAGAACCATTGCCTCACCCCTGTCAAACTCCTGTCAAACTCTCGAAGAGAACTAGTGAACTATATTGCCAAGTCCTCCCCTTCACAAATATGTTGTTTATATTTTTTATTTTATGATTATATTTCTATCCAGATCCTCCATGATCTTATCGTTAATCAGGGTTTATCCTGAATTTACACACAATGGACGTCTAATTCACTAGTCTGTAGTTTTCTGGGACACTTTTGTTGCCATGTTAGTGGAATATCGGCGTACCATCTGACAGTCTACAGTCCCAGGAACCTCTCTGATATATTCAATAATTTCCCACAGATTTCTGCCCGAGTTCCTGCAATTTTCCCCCGTTCTCCAGAAGGATCTTCAGATGAATCTTCCCTGGCCCTTGAGATTAATTCGTCTGAAGATTGCACAGCTGTTCGTCAACCATACTGGTGGTGATATGAGATGTGTCACAATTTAGCTCTGGAACACCCTGACTTTCCCATTGCCAGAGCAAATAAATTATCTGACCCATCTTTTGTAGAAATTGAGGTAGAAACCCTTTTGCAGCCTGTTTACAATCAGTTATCATGTGTATGTAGTATCAGTTGTCAATCCCTCACTCGATCACATTTCCAGAGTCCCCACTCCATCCGTCGTTTCACGTTTTCTCTTAATGCAACTAAAAAACAAATGACTGACCTCTTCCTTTGCCATAGTCAAATCGAAATCTTTCTTTGCCATCTTTATGCCCATTTTACACTCCAAGCTTGCGTTTAATATTGCATCAATGCACACTACTTACTGTGCCATTAAAAATGTCGACACTAAACGTGGATGTCGGATCAAGGCCTTCATCTCCAGGAATGGATTTTGATAAATCCAGCTTCATATTGTGCCCTTTCTTTCATGTCCTTAAATTATAATTTCTTTAGTTGCACTCGTGTCACCATAGATTTCAGGGTCAAGATAGCATGCACGCCTTCGCAGCAAAACAACGTATGCTCACTAGGCTGGTATCTATATATATTGGTGGAAATACAAGTTCATTGATAATACCAGGCAGATTTATAATTGATTATAAATAGTTGTCATCACCCATTGATTTATAATGTAAATTCATTGAATGCTTACATTAAATGCTGATAATATATGATTGATTTGATTCTGTCTTCACAAAAGAGGAGACATCTGCCAATATCACGGTACAGGAGGAGGCTGGAGCAATTGAATGCGATAAAACAGATGAAATGCTTGGCAGTGATCCGAGTGGAGAAGTCTCCCGGTCTGGCTGGGATGCATCGTAGGTTGTTGAGGGGAGAAAGGGTTGAAATAGCGCAGCCTCTGGCCACAGTTTTTGAACTGTCCTTGGATACAGGAGTGGAGCACAGCAAAAACAGGGGATGAGTTTTACCTGTTAACTGCAGATCGGCCAGCTTAACATCGGCAGTGGTAATGGTTTCATGAGAAAAATGCGGGACAACGTTAATTGTAACTTGGAAGAATATGGCTTAATAACTGACAACCAACACGGATTTGTAAAGGACACATCATTTTCGACAACTTGATTTAGTCCATCGATGAAATAACAGAAAGGACTGGTGGATGTATGGTGATTAACGTGTATACGGACTTTCAAAAGGTATTTTCTAAAGTGCCGTGTAATAGAATTGTAAGAAAAATGGAGGTCCATGAGAATAATGAGGTAGCATGGATACAAAATTAGTAAGGGGCAGAAAGGAGAGAGCATTGGTGATCGGGTACTTTTCTAAGACGAAAGGAACCTACAGAGTGGTGTCCCCCAGGAGGCGGTACTAGGATCACTGTGCGTTTTGATATATTCTAATGAACTGTACCTAGGAGCCATAAATGCAACATTTGCAAATGACACAAAACTTGGAAATGTGGTGAACCATCTTCTTTCGCACGGTACTAGCAAAGCAAAACAAATGTCAATATCTAAGTTGAATATCTAGACCATGGGTTCCGGTGTAATAGTGAGAATATCTCGTAGTCTGCCTGCAAATTTCCTCTGAGGGCAGTGCTCAATGATGTACTCCAGGGTGTGATTAGGAACTCCACAGTCTCATATTCGGAATGCTTTAATTGTTCACCGATTGAGAAGGTTAGAGCTTCTACCATGACGGGTTCCAAGGCGGTTGATGGTTGTGCACTGTTGGCGAGGACGGTTTGATCCTTCAGGCTGTACTATGGGGTCCTCGATAAGGAATCCATTCCGTATTTCGCAGCTCTTCAGTATTTCACCATCGATCCACAAGGCTTATGGCAGATCGTAGAAGGGCTTCAGCGACAGTCCAAAACGGCCTTCTAGATTTGAGACGGGTTGATGTTCGTTCGGTTGCTCAAGTCTTCCTGGATCGGCATGTATTTGCTGGTGTAGCGGTTGTAAGCTATGATGAAGATAGTGGAGAGTTGCAGATTTTCACTTCCCTTTGTGTGCAGAAGTGATTTCTGGTATCACCACTGAACAGGGGAATTGCTCTGTCGAGTGTCACACATGTAGATTGGGCATATGGGTCACATATCGGAGAGAAAATGGTGAGTGTTGAACTGAACCCAGCCAAAGTCAGTTCCTTCAAGGAATGAGAGGCGGGGAAGCAATGAGTGGAGAACTGAATTCAGCAAGAGTCAGCACCTTATGGACCGATGCCCAGTCCACACAGAGTTATGGTTACAGTGCTGGGGTTAGGGGTTGGGGTCAGTCTGTTATGGTCCGGATTTTAGAGTTAGAGTTGGGCTTCGGTTTACAGATTTGGGGTTAGGTGTTCGACTTAAGGTGTTAGGTTTAGGGGATTTGGTTAGTGATACCAATGTTGGACAATGCAATCTGGAAGGTATGGGAAGCTTAGACCGATAGTATTATTTCAATTGCAGGCCATAGATAAATGAAAAGCAAAGTTTATCATTCAATTATTCAGAATCTCAAAGGCGCTTATGCTTACTGTAAATGTTCCATGTTATAGAATTGAACCTATCTGAAATAGTGCAGTCCAGTATGCTGGCGCAATAGGCGCTCATTACTGGACAGTGCCTGTCCTGAGGCTGCCCAGTGCTGCCCGCCGGCTGCACTCCAGAGGAAGACAGCAGGAAGGACAGAGAGGGCGGGGCTGGGACAGATAGGAGAGGGCGGGGCACAATTGGATAATAACAATCCCGGGCAGATTTTAGAAACATGGAATGCAGCCTTTGGTGGATCTCGAGCGGGGCGGCAGCTGAGTGGCTTTCTCTCTGGTGATGCACCCAAGGATGGTGATGGAGGCATCTGTGATTTTGGCTAAAAGTTATGATTCTGTGCATATCACTACTGTTTCTTGACTCTTCGGCTATGGGACAGCTCGACAAATTTTGTCACACGACCCCATATATTGGTGAGAAGGACTTTGCCGGGTCGACTGGGCTTGGTGTGCAGTTGCCTATTCCGTAGGCGGTACGGAGGTCGATGCCAGCTGATACATCCGGTTTTAAACTTATTATTTTTCGTAACGGTTGCTTACAACTAAGTTGTTTACTCAGCCATGTAAGAGGGCAGATAAGAGTCAACCACATTGCTGTGTGTCTAGAATCACATATAGGCCAGACCACATAAGGACTGCAAAATTCCTTCCCTAATGGATATTAGTGAACGAGATGGCTTTTTACGTTAATCTGGAAGTTTCCTGGTCAGCATTACTGATACTGGCTTTTTATTCTAGGTTTATTAAATTAACATTTGCCAGCTGACATGGTGGGATTTGAAAACATGTCTAATCTGATTGCAGGTCGAGTTAAGCTAACACTATGCTGTCGTTCCACGTATTGTTATCCAGACATAGACATGGATAGTTTTAGTGTAAAGGGCAGAGAGGGGACGAATTTCTGAAGTGTGTTCAGAAGAACATCCTTGATCAATACGTTTCTGACCCAATGAGGATGGTGGCATTCTGGGAAATGAGTTGGGTCAAATGGAGCAAGTGTGAGTAGGGTAGTATTTAGGGAACAGTGATCTTAGTATCATAAATTGTAGATTAACTATGGGAAAGGAGAGTGTGCAAACTAAAGTAAAAATATTTAATTGGAGGACGGCAACTTTCAGTGGGTTGAGAACGGATGTGGCCCGAATAAATTCGAATCAAAGATTGACATGCAAAACTGTATTGGAACAATGGATTACCTTTGTAGAGTTGATGGTTCCGGTACAGTCCAGGTACATTACCACGAGAGGGAAAGGTAGGGCAACTAAAGTGAGAGCTCCCTAGATGAATAGAGAGAGAAATATGAAGCAGAAAAAGAGCGTGCATGACAGATATCAGATTGAGAATACAAGTGAAAATTCGGCGAAAACCAACGTTCAGAAGGGAAGGGAAAAATAAAATAAGAGGGGCAAAGGGAAAGTAAGAGTATAGATTGGCAGAAAATGTATATAAATAATAAACGAGTAATAAGAGGAGGGATGGGGCCGATTACGGACTAAAAAGGAGACCTATACATGTAGGCAGAGGCCCTGGTTGAGGTACGAAAGGAATACATCACATGTGTCTTCACCAAGGCATAAGATGCTACCAAACTCTCGGTGAAAGAGAATGCACTGGCCACACTGGATGAGAAAAAAACAGGACCGGATTGGATGCATCCAACGATGCTGAGGGAGGTTAATGAACAAATAGTCAGGGCTAGACTTTCCTATCAATTTCGGCGGGTTCTCGGCGATTTTCTCGGCGGTACAGCTGTTTTTCTGCCCGGCGAAATTTTCCACCTTAGTTTTTTAGGGGTATCACCCAAAGCTTAAAACGCCACCGGGACCAAACCACCGACGTGCAATGTGGAGAAAATCGCCAGGGCGTAAGTTTAGCCTGCACAAGCGCACCCCCGCCCCAGTCCCAGAGCCCGAGGGAACCGCCCTGTAAAAGCTGCTTAAACAGGGCGGTATTTGAGTACTCTGCAAAGAAAGGTCAGTTAAAGGTTCTTCGTATATTTAATTTAAAACAACGATTAGATGTAAAAGTGTCTTGGGAAAGCTTTTTACATTTTTATGTTTTTTTATTGATTTTTTTTTAAAGTTTCGCCCTTCCCTAAGCCCAACCGCAGCCTCGGACTCATTATTTTAAAAACTCCCGATTTTACTTAGTTTCCCCGAAACCGCCAAGAATAAAGCGGCAACGCCCATTTTCTCACCGGGCGATTAGGTTTGAACATAAAAGTGGAAATCCTCGCCAGCGTTACTCACCAAACGCTGGTGGTTTTTCTGAGCGGCATTGAGGTGTTCAAAGGAGAGTCTAGCCCAGATGTTTGCTGATATATTCGGTACACTGACTGTGATGTAGCAAATATCCACCGCTGCCAGTGTACAGAATAACAGGTACATGGGAGTGTGCAGGGTTCGCTCCGCCTGAATAACCAATATAATGGCGCCGTTCCTGACCGACAATTGCAATGATAGAAGCGGATAAAAACAGACCCAACAACAGATGTAATATTGAGCAGAACCAATAAAACTGGACAGAAGGAATTCAGTGGGGCGAGAGATGGTGAGATTGGGGGTGGTGATGCTGTGCGGAGGAAAGAAGAGTTAATCTGCGGGGGAAGTGAATGTGGATAACAGAAGCAGTCGCTGTCAGTGTGCAGAGACTGGTTACATCCGCACCTCACTCCCCCGTCACAGCACAGTCGACATTTGACAGGCGGGTGGGCTTCAGGGGAGCAGCTGGAGGCGACAGTATTTGTCACTTTGGCTGAGCATTAACAGTCCAGTCTTTCAGCCGGACAGGCTTAACCTCAAGTTCCAATTCAGAATTAAAACACATCAAATATCGGCTGGCAGCTCATAAACCAGCGGATTGTATCATAATATAATTGAGCTCTTATTTTCCTTTACATGAAAAAAATAATCTATCTGCTTACGTTTTCCAAAACTAAAGATATTGGCCCGGTATTTGTGATGGCTAATGATGGAAACCTGGAGACAGTATGCACTGGAGACAGAGGAGAGAGGAATGGATAGATCAGATAGAACTACTGTACACAGGGAAGGGGACAGATCAGAGAGACCTATTGTACACAGGGGAATGGACAGATCAGATAGAACTGCTGTACACAGGGGAATGGGCAGATCAGATAGAACTACTGTACAGAGGGGAATGGAGAGATCAGAGAGAACTACTGTACACAGGGGAATGGAGAGATCAGAGAGAACTACTCTACACAGGGGAATGGACAGATCAGAGAGAACTACCGTACACATCGAATGGACAGATCAGATAGAACAACTGCACACAGGGAATGGACAGATCAGAAAGAACTACTGTACACAAGGGAATGAAGAGATCAGACAGGATTACTGAACACAGGGAATGGACAGATCGGAGAGAACTACTGTGCACAGAGAAATGGACAGATCAGATAGAACTACTGTACACAGAAGAGTGGACAAATCAGATAGAACTACTGTACACAGAGGAATTGACAGAACATATAGAACTACTGAACACAGGGGAATGGACAGATCAGATAGAACTACTGTATACAGAGGGAATGGACAGATCAGATAGAACTACTGAACACAGAAGAGTGGGCAGATCAGATAGAACTACTGTACACAGAGGAATTGACAGAACATATAGAACTACTGTACACATGGAATGGACAGATCAGAGAGAACTACTGTACACAGGGGAATCTAGATATCAGATCGAACTACTGTATAAACAGGGAATGCACAGATCAGATAGAACTACTGTATACACAGGGAATGCACAGATCGGATAGAACTACTGTACACAGGGGAATGGACAGATCAGATAGAACTACTGTACAAAGGGGAATGGACAGATCAGATAGAACTACTGTACACAGGGAATGGACAGATCAGAAAGAACTACTGTACTCAAGGGAATGTAGAGATCAGATAGAACTACTGTACACAGAAGAGTGAACAGATCAGATAGAACTACTGTACACAGAAGTGTGGACAGATCAGATAGAACTACTGAACACAGGACAATGGACAGATCAGATAGAATTACTGTATACGCAGGGAATGGAGAGATCAGATAGAACTACTGTACACAGGGGAATGGACAGATCAGATAGAACTACTGTACAAAGGGGAATGGACAGGTCAGATAGAATTACTGTACACAGGGAAGGGACAGATCAGAAAGAACTACTGTACACAAGGGAATGTAGAGATCAGATAGAACTACTGCACCCAGGGAATGGACAGATCAGATAGAACTACTTCACACAGGTGAATGGACAGATCAGATAGAACTACTGTACACAGGGAATGGACTGATCAGATAGAACTACTTCACACAGGTCAATGGACAGATCAGATAGAACTACTGTACACAGGGAATGGACAGATCAGATAGAACAACTGTACACAGGGGAATGGAGAGATCAGAGAGAACTACTCTACACAGGGAATGGACAGATCAGATAGAACTACTGTACACAGAGGAATTGACAGAACATATAGAACTACTGGACACAGGGAATGGACAGATCAGAGAGAACTACTGTACACAGGGGAATCTAGATATCAGATCGAACTACTGTATAAACAGGGAATGCACAGATCAGATAGAACTACTGTATACACAGGGAATGCACAGATCGGATAGAACTACTGTACTCAAGGGAATGTAGAGATCAGATAGAAGTACTGTACACAGAAGAGTGAACAGATCAGATAGAACTACTGTACACAGAAGTGTGGACAGATCAGATAGAACTACTGAACACAGGACAATGGACAGATCAGATAGAATTACTGTATACGCAGGGAATGGAGATATCAGATAGAACTACTGTACACAGGGGAATGGACAGATCAGATAGAACTACTGTACAAAGGGGAATGGACAGGTCAGATAGAATTACTGTACACAGGGAAGGGACAGATCAGAAAGAACTACTGTACACAAGGGAATGTAGAGATCAGATAGAACTACTGTACACAGGGAATGGACTGATCAGATAGAACTACTTCACACAGGTCAATGGACAGATCAGATAGAACTACTGTACACAGGGAATGGACAGATCAGATAGAACAACTGTACACAGGGGAATGGATAGATCAGATAGAACTACTGTACACAGAGGAATGGATAGATCAGATAGAACTACTGTACACATAGGGAATGGACAGATAAGATAGAACTGCTATACACAGGGGAATGGAGAGATCAGAGAGAACAACTCTATACAGCGGAATAGACAGATCAGAGAGAACTACTGTACAGATCGAATTGACATATCAGATAGAACTACTGTACACAGGGAATTTAGAGATCAGATAGGATTACTGAACACAGGGAATGGACAGATCAGATAGAACTACTGTACACAGGGAATGGACAGATCAGATAGAACTATTGTACATATGGAATGGACAGATCAGATAGAACTACTGAACAAAGGGGAATGGACAGATCTGAAAGACTTACTGTATACACAGGGAATGGAGAGATCAGATAGAGCTACTGTACAAAGGGAATGGACCGATCAGATAGAACTACTGTACACAGGGGAATGGATAGATCAGATAGAACTACTGTACACACAGGGAATGGACAGATAAGTTAGAACTGCTGTACACAGGCGAATGGGCAGATCAGATAGAACAACTGTACACAGGGGAATGGAGAGATCAGAGAGAACTACTCTACACAGGGGAATGGACAGATCAGAGAGAACTACCGTACACATCGAATGGACAGATCAGATAGAACAACTGCACACAGGGAATGGACAGATCAGAAAGAACTACTGTACACAGGGAATGTAGAGATCAGATAGGATTACTGAACACAGGGAATGCACAGATCAGATAGAACTACTGTACACAGGGAATGGACAGATCAGATAGAACTATTGTACATAGGGAATGGACAGATCAGATAGAACTACTGAACAAAGGGGAATGGACAGATCTGAAAGAATTACTGTATACACAGGGAATGGAGAGATCAGATAGAGCTACTGTACAAAGGGAATGGACCGATCAGATAGAACTACTGTACACAGGGGAATGGATAGATCAGATAGAACTACTGTACACACAGGGAATGGACAGATAAGTAAGAACTGCTGTACACAGGCGAATGGGCAGATCAGATAGAACAACTGTACACAGGGGAATGGAGAGATCAGAGAGAACTACTCTACACAGGGGAATGGACAGATCAGAGAGAACTACCGTACACATCGAATGGACAGATCAGATAGAACAATTGCACACAGGGAATGGACAGATCAGAAAGAACTACTGTACACAGAGGAATTGACAGAACATATAGAACTACTGGACACGGGGAATGGACAGATCAGAGAGAACTACTGTACACAGGGGAATCTAGAGATCAGATAGAACTACTGTATACTCAGGGAATGCACAGACCAGATAGAACTACTGTATACACAGGGAATGCACAGATCGGATAGAACTACTGTACACAGGGGAATGGACAGAGCAGATAGAACTACTGTACACAGGGAATGGACAGATCAGAAAGAACTACTGTACTCAAGGGAATGTAGAGATCAGATAGAACTACTGCACACAGGGGAATGGACAGATCAGATAGAACTACTGTACACAGAAGAGTGAGCAGATCAGATAGAACGACTGTACACAGAAGTGTGGACAGATCAGATCGAACTACTGAACACAGGGCAATGGACAGATCAGATAGAATTACTGTATACGCCGGGAATGGTGAGATCAGATAGAACAACTGTACTCAGGGGAATGGACAGATCAGATAGAACAACTGTACAAAGGGGAATGGACAGGTCAGATAGAACTACTGTACACAGGGAAGCGACAGATCAGAAAGAACTACTGTCCACAAGGGAATGTAGAGATCAGATAGAACTACTGCACACAGGGGAATGTACAGATCAGAGAGAACAACTGTACACAGAAGAGTGAACAGATCAGATAGAACTACTGTACACAGGGCAATGGACAGATCAGATAGAATTACTGTATACACAGGGAATGGAGAGATCAGATAGAACTACTGTACACAGGGGAATGGACAGATCAGATAGAACTACTCTACAAAGGGGAATGGACAGATCAGATGGAACAACTGCACCCAGGGAATGGGCAGATCAGTTAGAACTGCTGAACACAGGGAAATGGACAGATCAGATAAAACGACTGTACACAGGGGAATGGACAGATCAGATAGAACTACTTCACACAGGTGAATGGACAGATCAGATAGAACTACTGTACACAGGGAATGGACAGATCAGATAGAACAACTGTACACAGGGGAATGGAGAGATCAGAGAGAACTACTGTACACAGGGGAATGGACAGATCAGATAGAACTACTCGACAAAGGGGAATGGACAGATCAGATAGAACAACTGCACCCAGGGGATGGGCAGATCAGAGTTAGAACTGCTGAACACAGGGAAATGGATAGATCAGATAAAACGACTGTACACAGGGGAATGGACAGATCAGATAGAACTACTGTACAAAGGGAATGGACCGATTAGATAGAAGTACTGTACACAGGGGAATGGACTGATCAGATAGAACTACATCACACAGGTGAATGGACAGATCAGATAGAACTACTGTACAGAGGGAATGGACGGATCAGATAGAACAACTGTGCACATAGGAAATGGACAGATCAGATAGAACAACTGTACACAGGGGAATGGAGAGATCAGAGAGAACAACACTATACAGCGGAATAGACAGATCAGAGAGAACTACTGTACTAATCGAATGGACAGATCAGATAGAACTACTGTACACAGGGAATGGACAGATCAGATAGAACTACTGTACACAGAGGAATTGACCGAACATATAGAACTACTGAACACAGGGGAATGGACAGATCAGATAGAACTACCGCACATAGAGAATGGAGAGATCAGATAGAACTACTGTACACAGGGAATGGACAGATCAGATATAACTATTGTACAACGGGGAATGGACAGGTCAGATACAACAACTGCACACAGGGAATGGACAGATCAGTTAGAACTGCTGTACACAGGGAAATGGACAGATCAGATAGAACTACTTTACACAGAGGAATGGATACATCAGATAGAACTACTGTACACAGAGGAATGGACAGATCAGGTAGAACAACTGTACACAGGTGAGTGGACAGATCAGATAGAACTACGGGCCACAGAGGAATGGACAGATCAGATAGAACTACTGTACACAGAGAATGGAGAGTAGATAGAACTACTTTACACAGGGAACACACAGATCAGATAGAATTACTGTGCACAGGGAATGAACAGATCAATTAGAACTACTGTAGACACAGGGAATGGAGAGATCAGATAGAACTACTGTACACAGGGAATGGACAGATCAGATAGAATTACTGTATACACAGGGAATGGAGAGATCAGATAGAACTACTGTACACAGGGGAGTGGACATGTCAGGTAGAGCTACTGTACACAGGGGAATGGACAGTTCAGATAGAACTACTGTACAAAGGGAATGGACCGATCAGATAGAACTACTGTACACAGGGGAATGGACTGATCAGATAGAACTACTGCACACAGGGTAATGGACAGATCAGATAGAACTGCTGTACACAGGGAATGGACAGATCAGATAGAACTACAGTACACAGGGGAATGGATAGATCAGATAGAACTACTGTACACTGGGGAATGGACAGATCAGATAGAACTACTGTACAAAGGGAATGGACCGATCAGATAGAACTACTGTACACAGGGTAATGGACTGATCAGATAAAACGACTGTACTCAGGGAATAGACAGATCAGATAGAACTACTGTACACAGGGGAATGGATAGATCAGATAGAACTACTGTACACTGGGGAATGGACAGATCAGATAGAACTACTGCACATAGGGGAAAGGACTGATCAGATAGAACTACTGCACACAGGGTAATGGACAGATCAGTTAGAACTGCTGTACACAGGGAAATGGACAGATCAGATATTACTACTGTGCACAGGGGAATGGATAGATCAGATAGAACTACTGTACACAGAGGAATGGACAGATCAGATAGCACTACTGTACACAGGTGAGTGGACAGATCAGATAGAACTACTGTACACAGAGGAATGGACAGATCAGATAGAACTACTTCACACAGGTCAATGGACAGATCAGATAGAACTACTGTACACAGGGAATGGACAGATCAGATAGAACAACTGTACACAGGGGAATGGAGAGATCAGAGAGAACTACTCTACACAGGGAATGGACAGATCAGATAGAACTACTGTACACAGAGGAATTGACAGAACATATAGAACTACTGGACACAGGGAATGGACAGATCAGAGAGAACTACTGTACACAGGGGAATCTAGATATCAGATCGAACTACTGTATAAACAGGGAATGCACAGATCAGATAGAACTACTGTATACACAGGGAATGCACAGATCGGATAGAACTACTGTACTCAAGGGAATGTAGAGATCAGATAGAAGTACTGTACACAGAAGAGTGAACAGATCAGATAGAACTACTGTACACAGAAGTGTGGACAGATCAGATAGAACTACTGAACACAGGACAATGGACAGATCAGATAGAATTACTGTATACGCAGGGAATGGAGATATCAGATAGAACTACTGTACACAGGGGAATGGACAGATCAGATAGAACTACTGTACAAAGGGGAATGGACAGGTCAGATAGAATTACTGTACACAGGGAAGGGACAGATCAGAAAGAACTACTGTACACAAGGGAATGTAGAGATCAGATAGAACTACTGTACACAGGGAATGGACTGATCAGATAGAACTACTTCACACAGGTCAATGGACAGATCAGATAGAACTACTGTACACAGGGAATGGACAGATCAGATAGAACAACTGTACACAGGGGAATGGATAGATCAGATAGAACTACTGTACACAGAGGAATGGATAGATCAGATAGAACTACTGTACACATAGGGAATGGACAGATAAGATAGAACTGCTATACACAGGGGAATGGAGAGATCAGAGAGAACAACTCTATACAGCGGAATAGACAGATCAGAGAGAACTACTGTAAAGATCGAATTGACATATCAGATAGAACTACTGTACACAGGGAATTTAGAGATCAGATAGGATTACTGAACACAGGGAATGGACAGATCAGATAGAACTACTGTACACAGGGAATGGACAGATCAGATAGAACTATTGTACATATGGAATGGACAGATCAGATAGAACTACTGAACAAAGGGGAATGGACAGATCTGAAAGACTTACTGTATACACAGGGAATGGAGAGATCAGATAGAGCTACTGTACAAAGGGAATGGACCGATCAGATAGAACTACTGTACACAGGGGAATGGATAGATCAGATAGAACTACTGTACACACAGGGAATGGACAGATAAGTTAGAACTGCTGTACACAGGCGAATGGGCAGATCAGATAGAACAACTGTACACAGGGGAATGGAGAGATCAGAGAGAACTACTCTACACAGGGGAATGGACAGATCAGAGAGAACTACCGTACACATCGAATGGACAGATCAGATAGAACAACTGCACACAGGGAATGGACAGATCAGAAAGAACTACTGTACACAGGGAATGTAGAGATCAGATAGGATTACTGAACACAGGGAATGCACAGATCAGATAGAACTACTGTACACAGGGAATGGACAGATCAGATAGAACTATTGTACATAGGGAATGGACAGATCAGATAGAACTACTGAACAAAGGGGAATGGACAGATCTGAAAGAATTACTGTATACACAGGGAATGGAGAGATCAGATAGAGCTACTGTACAAAGGGAATGGACCGATCAGATAGAACTACTGTACACAGGGGAATGGATAGATCAGATAGAACTACTGTACACACAGGGAATGGACAGATAAGTAAGAACTGCTGTACACAGGCGAATGGGCAGATCAGATAGAACAACTGTACACAGGGGAATGGAGAGATCAGAGAGAACTACTCTACACAGGGGAATGGACAGATCAGAGAGAACTACCGTACACATCGAATGGACAGATCAGATAGAACAATTGCACACAGGGAATGGACAGATCAGAAAGAACTACTGTACACAGAGGAATTGACAGAACATATAGAACTACTGGACACGGGGAATGGACAGATCAGAGAGAACTACTGTACACAGGGGAATCTAGAGATCAGATAGAACTACTGTATACTCAGGGAATGCACAGACCAGATAGAACTACTGTATACACAGGGAATGCACAGATCGGATAGAACTACTGTACACAGGGGAATGGACAGAGCAGATAGAACTACTGTACACAGGGAATGGACAGATCAGAAAGAACTACTGTACTCAAGGGAATGTAGAGATCAGATAGAACTACTGCACACAGGGGAATGGACAGATCAGATAGAACTACTGTACACAGAAGAGTGAGCAGATCAGATAGAACGACTGTACACAGAAGTGTGGACAGATCAGATCGAACTACTGAACACAGGGCAATGGACAGATCAGATAGAATTACTGTATACGCCGGGAATGGTGAGATCAGATAGAACAACTGTACTCAGGGGAATGGACAGATCAGATAGAACAACTGTACAAAGGGGAATGGACAGGTCAGATAGAACTACTGTACACAGGGAAGCGACAGATCAGAAAGAACTACTGTCCACAAGGGAATGTAGAGATCAGATAGAACTACTGCACACAGGGGAATGTACAGATCAGAGAGAACAACTGTACACAGAAGAGTGAACAGATCAGATAGAACTACTGTACACAGGGCAATGGACAGATCAGATAGAATTACTGTATACACAGGGAATGGAGAGATCAGATAGAACTACTGTACACAGGGGAATGGACAGATCAGATAGAACTACTCTACAAAGGGGAATGGACAGATCAGATGGAACAACTGCACCCAGGGAATGGGCAGATCAGTTAGAACTGCTGAACACAGGGAAATGGACAGATCAGATAAAACGACTGTACACAGGGGAATGGACAGATCAGATAGAACTACTTCACACAGGTGAATGGACAGATCAGATAGAACTACTGTACACAGGGAATGGACAGATCAGATAGAACAACTGTACACAGGGGAATGGAGAGATCAGAGAGAACTACTGTACACAGGGGAATGGACAGATCAGATAGAACTACTCGACAAAGGGGAATGGACAGATCAGATAGAACAACTGCACCCAGGGGATGGGCAGATCAGAGTTAGAACTGCTGAACACAGGGAAATGGATAGATCAGATAAAACGACTGTACACAGGGGAATGGACAGATCAGATAGAACTACTGTACAAAGGGAATGGACCGATTAGATAGAAGTACTGTACACAGGGGAATGGACTGATCAGATAGAACTACATCACACAGGTGAATGGACAGATCAGATAGAACTACTGTACAGAGGGAATGGACGGATCAGATAGAACAACTGTGCACATAGGAAATGGACAGATCAGATAGAACAACTGTACACAGGGGAATGGAGAGATCAGAGAGAACAACACTATACAGCGGAATAGACAGATCAGAGAGAACTACTGTACTAATCGAATGGACAGATCAGATAGAACTACTGTACACAGGGAATGGACAGATCAGATAGAACTACTGTACACAGAGGAATTGACCGAACATATAGAACTACTGAACACAGGGGAATGGACAGATCAGATAGAACTACCGCACATAGAGAATGGAGAGATCAGATAGAACTACTGTACACAGGGAATGGACAGATCAGATATAACTATTGTACAACGGGGAATGGACAGGTCAGATACAACAACTGCACACAGGGAATGGACAGATCAGTTAGAACTGCTGTACACAGGGAAATGGACAGATCAGATAGAACTACTTTACACAGAGGAATGGATACATCAGATAGAACTACTGTACACAGAGGAATGGACAGATCAGGTAGAACAACTGTACACAGGTGAGTGGACAGATCAGATAGAACTACGGGCCACAGAGGAATGGACAGATCAGATAGAACTACTGTACACAGAGAATGGAGAGTAGATAGAACTACTTTACACAGGGAACACACAGATCAGATAGAATTACTGTGCACAGGGAATGAACAGATCAATTAGAACTACTGTAGACACAGGGAATGGAGAGATCAGATAGAACTACTGTACACAGGGAATGGACAGATCAGATAGAATTACTGTATACACAGGGAATGGAGAGATCAGATAGAACTACTGTACACAGGGGAGTGGACATGTCAGGTAGAGCTACTGTACACAGGGGAATGGACAGTTCAGATAGAACTACTGTACAAAGGGAATGGACCGATCAGATAGAACTACTGTACACAGGGGAATGGACTGATCAGATAGAACTACTGCACACAGGGTAATGGACAGATCAGATAGAACTGCTGTACACAGGGAATGGACAGATCAGATAGAACTACAGTACACAGGGGAATGGATAGATCAGATAGAACTACTGTACACTGGGGAATGGACAGATCAGATAGAACTACTGTACAAAGGGAATGGACCGATCAGATAGAACTACTGTACACAGGGTAATGGACTGATCAGATAAAACGACTGTACTCAGGGAATAGACAGATCAGATAGAACTACTGTACACAGGGGAATGGATAGATCAGATAGAACTACTGTACACTGGGGAATGGACAGATCAGATAGAACTACTGCACATAGGGGAAAGGACTGATCAGATAGAACTACTGCACACAGGGTAATGGACAGATCAGTTAGAACTGCTGTACACAGGGAAATGGACAGATCAGATATTACTACTGTGCACAGGGGAATGGATAGATCAGATAGAACTACTGTACACAGAGGAATGGACAGATCAGATAGCACTACTGTACACAGGTGAGTGGACAGATCAGATAGAACTACTGTACACAGAGGAATGGACAGATCAGATAGAACTACTTTACACAGGGAATGCACAGATCAGATAGAATTACTGTACACAGGGAATGAACAGATCAAATAAAACTACCGGAGACACAGGGAACGGAGAGATCAGATTGAACGACTGCACACAGGGAAGTGGACAGATCAGATAGAACTACTGTACACAGGGGAATGGACAGTTCAGATAGAACTACTGTACAAAGGGAATGGACCGATCAGATAGAACTACTGTACACAGGGAATGGAGAGATCAGATAGAAATACTGTACACAGGGGAATGTAGTGATCAGAGAGAACTACTCTACACAGGGAATGGACAGATCAGATAGAACTACTGTAAACAGGGGAATGGATAGATCAGATAGAACTACCGTACACACAGGGAATGGACAGATACGATAGAACTGCTGTACACAGGGGAATGGGCAGATCAGATAGAACAACTGTACACAGGGGAATGGAGAGATCAGAGAGAGCTACTCTACACAGGGGAATGGACAGGTCAGAGAGAACTACCGTACACATCGAATGGACAGATCAGATAGAACTACTGTACACAGGGAATGGAAAGATCAGAAAGAACTACTGTACAAAAGGGAATGTAGAGATCAGATAGGATTACTGAACACAGGGAATGGACAGAACAGAGAGAACTACTGTACAGAGAGGAATGGACAGATCAGATAGAACTACTGTACACAGAAGAGTGGACAGTTCAGATAGAACTACTGTACACAGAGGAATTGACAGAACATATAGAACTACTGAACACAGGGGAATGGACAGATCAGAAAGAACTACTGTAGACAGAGGAATGGATAGATCAGATAGAACTACAGTTCACATAGGGAATTGACATATAAGATACAACTGCTATACACAGGGGAATGGACAGATCAGATAGAACAACTGTACACAGGGGAATGGAGAGATCAGAGAGAACAACTCTATACAGCGGAATAGACAGATCAGAGAGAACTACTGTACAGATCGAATGGACATATCAGATAGAACTACTGTACACAGGGAATGGACAGATCAGAAGGAACTACTGTACACAGGGCAATGTAGAGATCAGATAGGATTACTGAACACAGGGAATGCACAGATCAGATAGAACTACTGTACACAGAGGAATTGACAGATCATATAGAACTACTGAACACAGGGGAATGGACAGATCAGATAGAACTACTGTACACAGGGAATGGACAGATCAGATAGAACTATTGAACAAAGGGAAATGGACAGATCTGAAAGAATTACTGTATACACAGGGAATGGAGAGATCAGATAGAACTACTGCACACAGGGAAATGGAGAGAGCAGAGAGAACTACTCCACACAGTGGAATGGACAGATCAGAGAGAACTACCGTACACATCGAATGGACAGATCAGATAGAACAACTGCACACAGGGAATGGACAGATAAGTTAGAACTGCTGTACACAGGCGAATGGGCAGATCAGATAGAACAACTGTGCACAGGGAAATGAAGAGAGCAGAGAGAACTACTCTACACAGTGGAATGGACAGATCAGAGAGAACTACCGTACACATCGAATGGACAGATCAGATAGAACAACTGTACTAATCGAATGGACAGATCAGATAGAACTACTGTACACAGGGAATGGACAGATCAGATAGAACTACTGTACACAGAGGAATTGACCGAACATATAGAACTACTGAACACAGGGGAATGGACAGATCAGATAGAACTACTGTGCACAGAAGAGTGGACAGATCAGATAGAACTACTGTACACAGAGGAATTGACAGAACTTATAGAACTACTGAACACAGGGGAATGGACAGATCAGATAGAACTACGGTATACAGAGGGAATGGAGAGATCAGATAGAACTACTGGACACAGGGAAATGGACAGATCAGATAGAACTACTTTACACAGAGGAATGGATACATCAGATAGAACTACTATACACAGAGGAATGGACAGATCAGGTAGAACAACTGTACACAGGTGAGTGGACAGATCAGATAGAACTACGGGCCACAGAGGAATGGACAGATCAGATAGAACTACTGTACACAGAGAATGGAGAGTAGATAGAACTACTTTACACAGGGAACACACAGATCAGATAGAATTACTGTGCACAGGGAATGAACAGATCAATTAGAACTACTGTAGACACAGGGAATGGAGAGATCAGATAGAACTACTGTACACAGGGAATGGACAGATCAGATAGAATTACTGTATACACAGGGAATGGAGAGATCAGATAGAACTACTGTACACAGGGGAGTGGACATGTCAGGTAGAGCTACTGTACACAGGGGAATGGACAGTTCAGATAGAACTACTGTACAAAGGGAATGGACCGATCAGATAGAACTACTGTACACAGGGGAATGGACTGATCAGATAGAACTACTGCACACAGGGTAATGGACAGATCAGATAGAACTGCTGTACACAGGGAATGGACAGATCAGATAGAACTACAGTACACAGGGGAATGGATAGATCAGATAGAACTACTGTACACTGGGGAATGGACAGATCAGATAGAACTACTGTACAAAGGGAATGGACCGATCAGATAGAACTACTGTACACAGGGTAATGGACTGATCAGATAAAACGACTGTACTCAGGGAATAGACAGATCAGATAGAACTACTGTACACAGGGGAATGGATAGATCAGATAGAACTACTGTACACTGGGGAATGGACAGATCAGATAGAACTACTGCACACAGGGGAAAGGACTGATCAGATAGAACTACTGCACACAGGGTAATGGACAGATCAGTTAGAACTGCTGTACACAGGGAAATGGACAGATCAGATATTACTACTGTGCACAGGGGAATGGATAGATCAGATAGAACTACTGTACACAGAGGAATGGACAGATCAGATAGCACTACTGTACACAGGTGAGTGGACAGATCAGATAGAACTACTGTACACAGAGGAATGGACAGATCAGATAGAACTACTTCACACAGGGAATGCACAGATCAGATAGAATTACTGTACACAGGGAATGAACAGATCAAATAAAACTACCGGAGACACAGGGAACGGAGAGATCAGATTGAACGACTGCACACAGGGAAGTGGACAGATCAGATAGAACTACTGTACACAGGGGAATGGACAGTTCAGATAGAACTACTGTACAAAGGGAATGGACCGATCAGATAGAACTACTGTACACAGGGAATGGAGAGATCAGATAGAACAACTGTACACAGGGGAATGTAGTGATCAGAGAGAACTACTCTACACAGGGAATGGACAGATCAGATAGAACTACTGTAAACAGGGGAATGGATAGATCAGATAGAACTACCGTACACACAGGGAATGGACAGATACGATAGAACTGCTGTACACAGGGGAATGGGCAGATCAGATAGAACAACTGTACACAGGGGAATGGAGAGATCAGAGAGAGCTACTCTACACAGGGGAATGGACAGGTCAGAGAGAACTACCGTACACATCGAATGGACAGATCAGATAGAACTACTGTACACAGGGAATGGAAAGATCAGAAAGAACTACTGTACAAAAGGGAATGTAGAGATCAGATAGGATTACTGAACACAGGGAATGGACAGAACAGAGAGAACTACTGTACAGAGAGGAATGGACAGATCAGATAGAACTACTGTACACAGAAGAGTGGACAGTTCAGATAGAACTACTGTACACAGAGGAATTGACAGAACATATAGAACTACTGAACACAGGGGAATGGACAGATCAGAAAGAACTACTGTAGACAGAGGAATGGATAGATCAGATAGAACTACAGTTCACATAGGGAATTGACATATAAGATACAACTGCTATACACAGGGGAATGGACAGATCAGATAGAACAACTGTACACAGGGGAATGGAGAGATCAGAGAGAACAACTCTATACAGCGGAATAGACAGATCAGAGAGAACTACTGTACAGATCGAATGGACATATCAGATAGAACTACTGTACACAGGGAATGGACAGATCAGAAGGAACTACTGTACACAGGGCAATGTAGAGATCAGATAGGATTACTGAACACAGGGAATGCACAGATCAAATAGAACTACTGTACACAGAGGAATTGACAGATCATATAGAACTACTGAACACAGGGGAATGGACAGATCAGATAGAACTACTGTACACAGGGAATGGACAGATCAGATAGAACTATTGAACAAAGGGAAATGGACAGATCTGAAAGAATTACTGTATACACAGGGAATGGAGAGATCAGATAGAACTACTGCACACAGGGAAATGGAGAGAGCAGAGAGAACTACTCCACACAGTGGAATGGACAGATCAGAGAGAACTACCGTACACATCGAATGGACAGATCAGATAGAACAACTGCACACAGGGAATGGACAGATAAGTTAGAACTGCTGTACACAGGCGAATGGGCAGATCAGATAGAACAACTGTGCACAGGGAAATGAAGAGAGCAGAGAGAACTACTCTACACAGTGGAATGGACAGATCAGAGAGAACTACCGTACACATCGAATGGACAGATCAGATAGAACAACTGTACTAATCGAATGGACAGATCAGATAGAACTACTGTACACAGGGAATGGACAGATCAGATAGAACTACTGTACACAGAGGAATTGACCGAACATATAGAACTACTGAACACAGGGGAATGGACAGATCAGATAGAACTACTGTGCACAGAAGAGTGGACAGATCAGATAGAACTACTGTACACAGAGGAATTGACAGAACTTATAGAACTACTGAACACAGGGGAATGGACAGATCAGATAGAACTACGGTATACAGAGGGAATGGAGAGATCAGATAGAACTACTGGACACAGGGAAATGGACAGATCAGATAGAACTACTTTACACAGAGGAATGGATACATCAGATAGAACTACTATACACAGAGGAATGGACAGATCAGGTAGAACAACTGTACACAGGTGAGTGGACAGATCAGATAGAACTACGGGCCACAGAGGAATGGACAGATCAGATAGAACTACTGTACACAGAGAATGGAGAGTAGATAGAACTACTTTACACAGGGAACACACAGATCAGATAGAATTACTGTGCACAGGGAATGAACAGATCAATTAGAACTACTGTAGACACAGGGAATGGAGAGATCAGATAGAACTACTGTACACAGGGAATGGACAGATCAGATAGAATTACTGTATACACAGGGAATGGAGAGATCAGATAGAACTACTGTACACAGGGGAGTGGACATGTCAGGTAGAGCTACTGTACACAGGGGAATGGACAGTTCAGATAGAACTACTGTACAAAGGGAATGGACCGATCAGATAGAACTACTGTACACAGGGGAATGGACTGATCAGATAGAACTACTGCACACAGGGTAATGGACAGATCAGATAGAACTGCTGTACACAGGGAATGGACAGATCAGATAGAACTACAGTACACAGGGGAATGGATAGATCAGATAGAACTACTGTACACTGGGGAATGGACAGATCAGATAGAACTACTGTACAAAGGGAATGGACCGATCAGATAGAACTACTGTACACAGGGTAATGGACTGATCAGATAAAACGACTGTACTCAGGGAATAGACAGATCAGATAGAACTACTGTACACAGGGGAATGGATAGATCAGATAGAACTACTGTACACTGGGGAATGGACAGATCAGATAGAACTACTGCACACAGGGGAAAGGACTGATCAGATAGAACTACTGCACACAGGGTAATGGACAGATCAGTTAGAACTGCTGTACACAGGGAAATGGACAGATCAGATATTACTACTGTGCACAGGGGAATGGATAGATCAGATAGAACTACTGTACACAGAGGAATGGACAGATCAGATAGCACTACTGTACACAGGTGAGTGGACAGATCAGATAGAACTACTGTACACAGAGGAATGGACAGATCAGATAGAACTACTTCACACAGGGAATGCACAGATCAGATAGAATTACTGTACACAGGGAATGAACAGATCAAATAAAACTACCGGAGACACAGGGAACGGAGAGATCAGATTGAACGACTGCACACAGGGAAGTGGACAGATCAGATAGAACTACTGTACACAGGGGAATGGACAGTTCAGATAGAACTACTGTACAAAGGGAATGGACCGATCAGATAGAACTACTGTACACAGGGAATGGAGAGATCAGATAGAACAACTGTACACAGGGGAATGTAGTGATCAGAGAGAACTACTCTACACAGGGAATGGACAGATCAGATAGAACTACTGTAAACAGGGGAATGGATAGATCAGATAGAACTACCGTACACACAGGGAATGGACAGATACGATAGAACTGCTGTACACAGGGGAATGGGCAGATCAGATAGAACAACTGTACACAGGGGAATGGAGAGATCAGAGAGAGCTACTCTACACAGGGGAATGGACAGGTCAGAGAGAACTACCGTACACATCGAATGGACAGATCAGATAGAACTACTGTACACAGGGAATGGAAAGATCAGAAAGAACTACTGTACAAAAGGGAATGTAGAGATCAGATAGGATTACTGAACACAGGGAATGGACAGAACAGAGAGAACTACTGTACAGAGAGGAATGGACAGATCAGATAGAACTACTGTACACAGAAGAGTGGACAGTTCAGATAGAACTACTGTACACAGAGGAATTGACAGAACATATAGAACTACTGAACACAGGGGAATGGACAGATCAGAAAGAACTACTGTAGACAGAGGAATGGATAGATCAGATAGAACTACAGTTCACATAGGGAATTGACATATAAGATACAACTGCTATACACAGGGGAATGGACAGATCAGATAGAACAACTGTACACAGGGGAATGGAGAGATCAGAGAGAACAACTCTATACAGCGGAATAGACAGATCAGAGAGAACTACTGTACAGATCGAATGGACATATCAGATAGAACTACTGTACACAGGGAATGGACAGATCAGAAGGAACTACTGTACACAGGGCAATGTAGAGATCAGATAGGATTACTGAACACAGGGAATGCACAGATCAGATAGAACTACTGTACACAGAGGAATTGACAGATCATATAGAACTACTGAACACAGGGGAATGGACAGATCAGATAGAACTACTGTACACAGGGAATGGACAGATCAGATAGAACTATTGTACATAGGGAATGGACAGATCAGATAGAACTACTGAACAAAGGGGAATGGACAGATCTGAAAGAATTACTGTATACACAGGGAATGGAGAGATCAGATAGAACTACTGCACACAGGGAAATGGAGAGAGCAGAGAGAACTACTCCACACAGTGGAATGGACAGATCAGAGAGAACTACCGTACACATCGAATGGACAGATCAGATAGAACAACTGCACACAGGGAATGGACAGATAAGTTAGAACTGCTGTACACAGGCGAATGGGCAGATCAGATAGAACAACTGTGCACAGGGAAATGAAGAGAGCAGAGAGAACTACTCTACACAGTGGAATGGACAGATCAGAGAGAACTACCGTACACATCGAATGGACAGATCAGATAGAACAACTGCACACAGGGAATGGACAGATCAGAAATAACTACTCTACACAAGGGAATGTAGAGATCAGATAGGATTACTGAACACAGGGAATGGACAGATCGGATAGAACTACTGTGCACAGCGGAATGGACAGATCAGATAGAACTACTGTGCACAGAAGAGTGGACAGATCAGATAGAACTACTGTACACAGAGGAATTGACAGAACTTATAGAACTACTGAACACAGGGGAATGGACAGATCAGATAGAACTACGGTATACAGAGGGAATGGAGAGATCAGATAGAACTACTGGACACAGGGAATGAACAGATCAGAGAGAACTACTGTACACAGGGGAATCTAGAGATCAGATAGAACTACTGTATACACAGGGAATGCACAGATCAGATAGAACTACTGTATACACAGGGAATGCACAGATCGGATAGAACTACTGTACACAGGGGAATGGACAGATCAGATAGAACTACTGTACAAAGGGGAATGGACAGATCAGATAGAACTACTGTACACAGGGAATGGACAGATTAGAAAGAACTACTGTACTCAAGGGAATGTAGAGATCAGATATAACTACTGCACACAGGGGAATGGACAGATCAGATAGAACTACTGTACACAGAAGAGTGAACAGATCAGATAGAACAACTAATGTACACAGAAGTGTGGACAGATCAGATAGAACTACTGAACACAGGGCAATGATTAGATCAGATAGAATTACTGTATACGCAGGGAATGGAGAGATCAGATAGAACTACTGTACACAGGGGAATGGACAGATCAGAAGGAACTACTGTACACAGGGCAATGTAGAGATCAGATAGGATTACTGAACACAGGGAATGCACAGATCAGATAGAACTACTGTACACAGAGGAATTGACAGATCATATAGAACTACTGAACACAGGGGAATGGACAGATCAGATAGAACTACTGTACACAGGGAATGGACAGATCAGATAGAACTATTGTACATAGGGAATGGACAGATCAGATAGAACTACTGAACAAAGGGAAATGGACAGATCTGAAAGAATTACTGTATACACAGGGAATGGAGAGATCAGATAGAACTACTGCACACAGGGAAATGGAGAGAGCAGAGAGAACTACTCCACACAGTGGAATGGACAGATCAGAGAGAACTACCGTACACATCGAATGGACAGATCAGATAGAACAACTGCACACAGGGAATGGACAGATAAGTTAGAACTGCTGTACACAGGCGAATGGGCAGATCAGATAGAACAACTGTGCACAGGGAAATGAAGAGAGCAGAGAGAACTACTCTACACAGTGGAATGGACAGATCAGAGAGAACTACCGTACACATCGAATGGACAGATCAGATAGAACAACTGTACTAATCGAATGGACAGATCAGATAGAACTACTGTACACACGGAATGGACAGATCAGATAGAACTACTGTACACAGAGGAATTGACCGAACATATAGAACTACTGAACACAGGGGAATGGACAGATCAGATAGAACTACTGTGCACAGAAGAGTGGACAGATCAGATAGAACTACTGTACACAGAGGAATTGACAGAACTTATAGAACTACTGAACACAGGGGAATGGACAGATCAGATAGAACTACGGTATACAGAGGGAATGGAGAGATCAGATAGAACTACTGGACACAGGGAAATGGACAGATCAGATAGAACTACTTTACACAGAGGAATGGACAGATCAGGTAGAACAACTGTACACAGGTGAGTGGACAGATCAGATAGAACTACGGGCCACAGAGGAATGGACAGATCAGATAGAACTACTGTACACAGAGAATGGAGAGTAGATAGAACTACTTTACACAGGGAACACACAGATCAGATAGAATTACTGTGCACAGGGAATGAACAGATCAATTAGAACTACTGTAGACACAGGGAATGGAGAGATCAGATAGAACTACTGTACACAGGGAATGGACAGATCAGATAGAATTACTGTATACACAGGGAATGGAGAGATCAGATAGAACTACTGTACACAGGGGAGTGGACATGTCAGGTAGAGCTACTGTACACAGGGGAATGGACAGTTCAGATAGAACTACTGTACAAAGGGAATGGACCGATCAGATAGAACTACTGTACACAGGGGAATGGACTGATCAGATAGAACTACTGCACACAGGGTAATGGACAGATCAGATAGAACTGCTGTACACAGGGAATGGACAGATCAGATAGAACTACAGTACACAGGGGAATGGATAGATCAGATAGAACTACTGTACACTGGGGAATGGACAGATCAGATAGAACTACTGTACAAAGGGAATGGACCGATCAGATAGAACTACTGTACACAGGGTAATGGACTGATCAGATAAAACGACTGTACTCAGGGAATAGACAGATCAGATAGAACTACTGTACACAGGGGAATGGATAGATCAGATAGAACTACTGTACACTGGGGAATGGACAGATCAGATAGAACTACTGCACACAGGGGAAAGGACTGATCAGATAGAACTACTGCACACAGGGTAATGGACAGATCAGTTAGAACTGCTGTACACAGGGAAATGGACAGATCAGATATTACTACTGTGCACAGGGGAATGGATAGATCAGATAGAACTACTGTACACAGAGGAATGGACAGATCAGATAGCACTACTGTACACAGGTGAGTGGACAGATCAGATAGAACTACTGTACACAGAGGAATGGACAGATCAGATAGAACTACTTTACACAGGGAATGCACAGATCAGATAGAATTACTGTACACAGGGAATGAACAGATCAAATAAAACTACCGGAGACACAGGGAACGGAGAGATCAGATTGAACGACTGCACACAGGGAAGTGGACAGATCAGATAGAACTACTGTACACAGGGGAATGGACAGTTCAGATAGAACTACTGTACAAAGGGAATGGACCGATCAGATAGAACTACTGTACACAAGGAATGGAGAGATCAGATAGAACAACTGTACACAGGGGAATGTAGTGATCAGAGAGAACTACTCTACACAGGGAATGGACAGATCAGATAGAACTACTGTAAACAGGGGAATGGATAGATCAGATAGAACTACCGTACACACAGGGAATGGACAGATACGATAGAACTGCTGTACACAGGGGAATGGGCAGATCAGATAGAACAACTGTACACAGGGGAATGGAGAGATCAGAGAGAGCTACTCTACACAGGGGAATGGACAGGTCAGAGAGAACTACCGTACACATCGAATGGACAGATCAGATAGAACTACTGTACACAGGGAATGGAAAGATCAGAAAGAACTACTGTACAAAAGGGAATGTAGAGATCAGATAGGATTACTGAACACAGGGAATGGACAGAACAGAGAGAACTACTGTACAGAGAGGAATGGACAGATCAGATAGAACTACTGTACACAGAAGAGTGGACAGTTCAGATAGAACTACTGTACACAGAGGAATTGACAGAACATATAGAACTACTGAACACAGGGGAATGGACAGATCAGAAAGAACTACTGTAGACAGAGGAATGGATAGATCAGATAGAACTACAGTTCACATAGGGAATTGACATATAAGATACAACTGCTATACACAGGGGAATGGACAGATCAGATAGAACAACTGTACACAGGGGAATGGAGAGATCAGAGAGAACAACTCTATACAGCGGAATAGACAGATCAGAGAGAACTACTGTACAGATCGAATGGACATATCAGATAGAACTACTGTACACAGGGAATGGACAGATCAGAAGGAACTACTGTACACAGGGCAATGTAGAGATCAGATAGGATTACTGAACACAGGGAATGCACAGATCAGATAGAACTACTGTACACAGAGGAATTGACAGATCATATAGAACTACTGAACACAGGGGAATGGACAGATCAGATAGAACTACTGTACACAGGGAATGGACAGATCAGATAGAACTATTGTACATAGGGAATGGACAGATCAGATAGAACTACTGAACAAAGGGGAATGGACAGATCTGAAAGAATTACTGTATACACAGGGAATGGAGAGATCAGATAGAACTACTGCACACAAGGAAATGGAGAGAGCAGAGAGAACTACTCCACACAGTGGAATGGACAGATCAGAGAGAACTACCGTACACATCGAATGGACAGATCAGATAGAACAACTGCACACAGGGAATGGACAGATAAGTTAGAACTGCTGTACACAGGCGAATGGGCAGATCAGATAGAACAACTGTACACAGGGGAATGTAGTGATCAGAGAGAACTACTCTACACAGGGAATGGACAGATCAGATAGAACTACTGTGCACAGGGAAATGAAGAGAGCAGAGAGAACTACTCTACACAATGGAATGGACAGATCAGAGAGAACTACCGTACACATCGAATGGACAGATCAGATAGAACAACTGCACACAGGGAATGGACAGATCAGAAACAACTACTCTACACAAGGGAATGTAGAGATCAGATAGGATTACTGAACACAGGGAATGGACAGATCGGATAGAACTACTGTGCACAGCGGAATGGACAGATCAGATAGAACTACTGTGCACAGAAGAGTGGACAGATCAGATAGAACTACTGTACACAGAGGAATTGACAGAACTTATAGAACTACTGAACACAGGGGAATGGACAGATCAGATAGAACTACGGTATACAGAGGGAATGGAGAGATCAGATAGAACTACTGGACACAGGGAATGAACAGATCAGAGAGAACTACTGTCCACAGGGGAATCTAGAGATCAGATAGAACTACTGTATACACAGGGAATGCACAGATCAGATAAAACTACTGTATACACAGGGAATGCACAGATCGGATAGAACTACTGTACACAGGGGAATGGACAGATCAGATAGAACTACTGTACAAAGGGGAATGGACAGATCAGATAGAACTACTGTACACAGGGAATGGACAGATTAGAAAGAACTACTGTACTCAAGGGAATGTAGAGATCAGATATAACTACTGCACACAGGGGAATGGACAGATCAGATAGAACTACTGTACACAGAAGAGTGAACAGATCAGATAGAACAACTAATGTACACAGAAGTGTGGACAGATCAGATAGAACTACTGAACACAGGGCAATGATTAGATCAGATAGAATTACTGTATACGCAGGGAATGGAGAGATCAGATAGAACTACTGTACACAGGGGAATGGACAGATCAGATAGAACTACTGTACAAAGGGGAATGGACAGATCAGATAGAACTACTGTACACAGGGAAGGGACAGATCAGAAAGAACTACTGTACACAAGGGAATGTAGAGATCAGATAGAACTACTGTACACAGGGCAATGGACAGATCAGATAGAATTACTGTATACACAGGGAATGGAGAGATCATATAGGATTACTGTACACATAAGAGTGAACAGATCAGAGAGAACTACTGAACACAGGGCAATGGACAGATCTGAATGAATTACTGTATACACAGGGAATGGAGAGTACAGATAGAACTGCTTTACACAGGGGAATGGACAGATCAGATAGAACTACTGTAGAAAGGGGAATGGACAGATCAGATAGAACAACTGCGCCCAGGGAATGGGCAGATCAGTTAGAACTGCTGAACACAGGGAAATGGACAGATTATATAAAACGACTGTACACAGGGGAATGGACAGATCAGATAGAACTACTGTACAAAGGGAATGGACCGATCAGATAGAAGTACTGTACACAGGGGAATGGACTGATCAGATAGAACTACTTCACACAGGTGACTGGACAGATCAGATAGAACTACTGTACACATGGAATGGACAGATCAGATAGAACAACTGTACACAGGGGAATGGAGAGATCAGAGAGAACTACTCTACACAGGGAATGGACAGATCAGATAGAACTACTGTACACAGGGGAATGGACAGATCAGATAGAACAACTGTACACAGGGGAATGGAAAGATCAGAGAGAACAACTCTATGCAGCGGAATAGACAGATCAGAGAGAACTACTGTAGAGATCGAATGGACAGATCAGATAGAACTACTGTACACAGGGAATGGACAGATCAGAAAGAACTACTGTACACAGGGCAATGTAGAGATCAGATAGGATTACTGAACACAGGGAATGCACAGATCAGATAGAACTACTGTACACAGAGGAATTGACAGATCATATAGAACTACTGAACACAGGGGAATGGACAGATCAGATAGAACTACTTTGCACATAGAGAATGGAGAGATCAGATAGAACTACTGTACAAAGGGGAATGGACAGGTCAGATAGAACAACTGCACACAGGGAATGGACAGGTCAGTTAGAACTGCTGTACACAGGGAAATGGACAGATCAGATAGAACTACTTTACACAGAGGAATGGATACATCAGATAGAACTACTGTACACAGAGGAATGGACAGATCAGGGAGAACTACTGTACACAGGTGAGTGGACAGATCAGATAGAACTACGGGCCACAGAGGAATGGACAGATCAGATAGAACTACTGTACACAGAGAATGGAGAGCAGATAGAACTACTTTACACAGGGAACACACAGATCAGATAGAATTACTGTACACAGGAAATGAACAGATCAAATAGAACCACTGTATACACAGGGAATGGAGAGATCAGATAGAACTACTGTACACAGGGGAGTGGACATGTGAGATAGAGCTACTGTACACAGGGGAATGGACAGTTCAGATAGAACTACTGTACAAAGGGAATGGACCGATCAGATAGAACTACTGTACACAGGGAATGGAGAAATCAGAGAGAACTACTGTACACAGAAGAGTGAACAGATCAGATAGAGGTACTGTACACAGAGAAATGGACAGATCAGATAGAACTACTGAACACAGGGGAATGGACAGATCAGACAGAATTACTGTATACACAGAGAATGGAGAGATCAGATAGAACTACTGGACACAGGGGAATGGACAGATCAGATAGAACTACTGTACAAAGGGGAATGGACAGATCAGATAGAATTACTGCACACCGGGGAATGGACAGATCAGATAGAACTACTTTACAAAGGGAATGGACCGATCAGATAGAACCACTGTACACAGAAGTGTGGACAGATAAGATAGAACTAATGTACACAGAGGAAGGGACAGATCAGATAGGACTACTGAACACAGGGGAATGGACAGATCTGAAAGAATTACTGCATACACAGGGAATGGAGAGATCAGATGGAACAACGGCACCCAGGGAATGGAGAGATAAGTTAGAACTGCTGAACACAGGGAAATGGACAGATCAGATAAAACTATTGTACACAGGGGAATGGACATATCAGATAGAACTACTGTACAAAGGGAATGGACCGATCAGATAGAACTACTGTACACACAGGGAATGGACAGATAAGATAGAACTGCTGTACACAGGGGAATGGGCAGATCAGATAGAACAACTGTACACAGGGGAATGTAGAGATCAGAGAGAACTACTCGACACAGGTGAATGGACAGATCAGAGAGAACTACCGTACACATCGAATGGACAGATCAGATAGAACTACTGTACACAGGGAATGGACAGATCAGAAAGAACTACTGTACACAAGGGAATGTAGAGATCAGATAGGATTACTGAACAGAGGGAATGGACAGATCAGAGAGAACTACTGTTCACAGAGGAATGGACAGATCAGATAGAACTACTGTACACAGAAGAGTGGACAGTTCAGATAGAACTACTGTATACAGAGGGAATAGAGAGATCAGAAGCAACTACTGTACACAGGGAATGGACAGATCAGAGAGAACTACTGTACACAGGGGAATCTAGAGATCAGATAGAACTACTGTATACACAGGGAATGCACAGACCAGAGAGAACTACTGCACACAGAGGAATGGACAGATCGGATAGAACTACTGTACACAGAAGACTGGACAGATCAGATAGAACTACTGTACACAAAGGAATGGACAGATCAGATAGAACTCCTGACCACAGGCGAATGGACAGATCAGATAGAATTACTGTATACACAGGGAATGGAGAGATCAGATAGAACTACTGTACACAGGGGAATGGACAGATCAGATAGAACTACTGTACAAAAGGGAATGGACAGATCAGATAGAACAACTGCACCCAGGGAATGGACAGATCAGTTGGAACTGCTGAACACAGTGAAATGGACAGATCAGGTAAAACGAATGTAAACAGGGGAATGGACAGATCAGATAGAACTACTGTACAAAGGGAATGAACTGATCAGATAGAACTACTGTACACAGGGAATGGGCAGATCAGAAAGAGCTACTCTACACAGGGGAATGTAGAGATCAGATAGAACTACTGTACACAGGGAATGGACAGATCAGATAGTACTACTGTACACAGAGGAATGGATAGATCAGATAGAACTACTGTACACATAGGGAATGGACAGATAAGATAGAACTGCTGTACACAGGGGAATGGACAGATCAGATAGAAGAACTGCACACAGGGGAATGGACAGATCAGTTGGAACTGCTGAACACAGTGAAATGGACAGATCAGGTAAAACGTGTTCCAGAGTGTGAAAGGACAGTGTGATAACGCACTGTACCCAGTCCCAGATTGTGAATGGAGAGTGTGATAACCCACTTTACCCAGTCCCAGAGTGTGAAAGGACAGTGTGATAACCCACTGTACCCATTCCCAGAGTGTGAAAGGACAGTGTGATAACGCACTGTACCCAGTCCCAGATTGTGAAAGGACAGTGTGATAACCCACTGTACCCAGTCCCAGAGTTTGAAAGCACAGTGCGATAACCCACTGTACCCACTCACACAGTGTGAAAGGACAGTTTGATAATCCACTGTAGCACCCAGTCCCAAAGTGTGAAGGACCAGTGTGATAACCCACTGCACCCAGTCCTTGAGTGTGAAAGGACAGTGTGATAACACACTGTACCCAGTCCAGAGTGTGAAAGGACAGTGTGATAATCCACTGTAGCACCCAGTCCCAGAGTGTGAAGGGAAAGTGTGATAACCCACTGTACGACCCAGTCCAGAGTGTGAAAGGAGTGTGTGATAACGCAATGTGCAACACAGTCCCAGAGTGTGAAAGGACAGTGTGATAACCCACTGTATACAGTCCCAGAGAATGAAAGGACAGTGTGATAATCCACTGTAACACCCAGTCCGAGAATGTGAAAGGACAGTATGATAACCCACTGTACCCAGTCCCAGAGTGTGAAAGGACAGTGTGATAACGCACTGTACCACCCAATCCCAGAGTGTGAAAGGACAATGTGATAACCCACAGGACCCTGTTTCAGAGTGTGAAAGGACAGTGTGATAACGCTCTGTACCCAGTCCCAGATTGTGAATGGAGAGTGTGATAACTCAATTTACCCAGTCCCAGAGTGTGAAAGGACAGTGTGATAACCCACTGTACCCAGTCTCAGATTGTGAAAGGACAGTGTGATAACCCACTGTACCCAGTCCCAGAGTTTGAAAGGACAGTGCGATAACCCACTGTACACACTCACACAGTGTGAAAGGACGGTTTGATAATCCACTGTAGCACCCAGTCCCAAAGTGTGAAGGAACAGTGTGATAACCCACTGTACCCAGTCCTTGAGTGTGAAAGGACAGTGTGATAACACACTGTACCCAGTCCAGAGTGTGAAAGGAGAGTGTAATAACGCAATGTACAGCACAGTCCCAGAGTGTGAAAGGACAGTGTGATAACCGACTGCACCCAGTCCTTGAGTGTGAAAGGACAGTGTGATAACACACTGTACCCAGTCCCAGATTGTGAAAGGACAGTGTGATAACCCACTCTACCCAGTCCTAGAGTGTGAAAGGACAGTGAGATAAACCACAGTACACTGTCTCAGAGTGTGAAGGGACAGCGTGCTAACCCACTGTACCACCCAGTCCAGAGTGTGAAAGGACAGTGTGGTAACCCACTGAACCCAGTCCCAGAGTGTGATGGGACAGTGTGATAAACCACTGTACCCAGTTCCAGAGTGCGAAAGGACAGTGTGATAACCAACTGTACCCTGTCCCAGAGTGTGAAAGAACAGTGTGTAAACCCACTGTACCACGCAGTCCCAGAGTGTGAAAGGACAGTGTGATAACCCACTGTACCCAGTCCGAGAGTGTGAATGTACAGTGTGATAACCCACTGTACCCTGTCCCAGAGTGTGAAAGAACAGTGTGATAACCCACTGTACCATCCAGTCCCAGAGTGTGAAAGGACAGAATGATAACGCACTCGAACCAGTCCCAGCATATGAAAGGGCAGTGTGATATACCACTGTACCCAGTCCCAGAGTGTGATGGGACAGTGTGATAAACCACTGCACCACCCAGTCTGAGAATGTGAAAGGACAGTACGATAACCCACTGACCACCCAGTCCTAGAGTGTGAAGGGACAGTGTGATAACCCACTGTACCCAGTCCTTGAGTGTGAAAGGACAGTGTGATAACACACTGTACCCAGTCCAGAGTGTGAAAGGACAGTGTGATAACGCAATGTACAACACAGTCCCAGAGTGTGAAAGGACAGTGTGATAACCCACTGCACCCAGTCCTTGAGTGTGAAAGGACAGTGTGATAACACACTGTACCCAGTCCAACAGTGTGAAAGGACAGTGTGATAACCCACTCTACCCAGTCCTAGAGTCTGAAAGGACAGTGAGATAAACCACAGTACACTGTCCCAGAGTGTGAAGGGACAGTGTGCTAACCCACTGTACCACCCAGTCCAGAGTGTGAAAGGACAGTGTGATAACCAACGATATCCAATCCCAGAGTGTGGAAGGACAGTGTGGTAACCCACTGAACTCAGTCCCAGAGTGTGATGGGACAGTGTGATAAACCACTGTACCCAGTCCCAGAGTGTGAAAGGACAGTGAGATAAACCACAGTACACTGTCCCAGAGTGTGAATGGAGAGTGTGCTAACCCACTGAACCACCCAGTCCGAGAGTGTGAAAGAGCAGTGTAATAACCCACTGTACCCTGTCCAAGAATGTGAAAGGACAGTGTGTTAACCCACTGTACCACCCAGACCCAGAATGTGAAAGGACTTCGTGATAACCCACTGTAACAAGTCCCAGAGTGTGAAAGGACAGTGTGATAACACACTGTACCCAGTCCGAGAGTGTGAATGTACAGTGTGATAACCCACTGTACCCTGTACCAGAGTGTGAAAGAACAGTGTGATAACCCACTGTACCATCCAGTCCCAGAATGTGAAAGGACAGAATGATAACGCACTCTAACCAGTCCCAGCAGATGAAAGGACAGTGTGATAACACACTGTACCACTAAGACCCAGAGTGCGAAAGGACAGGGTGATAAGCCACTGTACCACCCAGTCCTAGTGAGTGAAAGGACAGTGTCATAACGCACTGTACCAGCCAATCCCAGAGTGTGAAAGGACAGTGTGATAACCCACTGTACCACCCAGTCCAGAGTGTGAAAGGACAGTGTGATAACCCACTGTACCACCCATTCCTGAGTGTGATTTGACAGTGTGATAACCCACTGTACCCAGTCCCAGAGTTTGAAAGGAAAGTGTGATAACCCACTGTACGACCCAGTCCAGAGTGTGAAAGGAGTGTGTGATAACGCAATGTGCAACACAGTCCCAGAGTTTGAAAGGACAGTGTGATAACCCACTGCACCCAGTCCTAGCGTGTGAAAGGACAGTGAGATAAACCACAGTACACTGTCCCAGAGTGTGAAGGGACAGTGTGCTAACCCACTGTATCACCCAGTCCAGAGTGTGAAAGGACAGTGTGATAACCCACGATACCCAATCCCAGAGTGTGGAACGACAGTGTGGTAACCCACTGTACCCAGTCCCAGAGTGTGATGGGACAGTGTGATAAACAACTGTACCCAGTCCGAGAGTGTGAAAGAGCAGTGTGATAACCCACTGTACCCTGTCCCAGAGTGTGAACGAACAGTGTGATAACCCACTGTACCATCCAGTCCCAGAGTGTGAAAGGAGAGTGTGATAACCCACTCTAACCAAGCCCAGCGTATGAAAGGGCAATGTGATATCCCACTGTACCCAGTCCCAGATTAAGAAAGGACAGTGTGATAACACACTGTACCACTCAGACCCAGAGTGGGAAAGGCAGGATTATAAGCCACTGTACCACCCAATCCTAGTGAGTGAAAGGACAGTGTCATAACGCACTGTACCAGCCAATCCCAGAGTGTGAAAGGACAGTGTGATAACCCACTGTACCACCCAGTCCAGAGTGTGAAAGGACAGTGTGATAAACCACTGGACCCAGTCCCAGAGTGTGAAAGGACAGTGTGATAACCCACTGTACCCAGTCCCAGAGTTTGAAAGGACAGTGCGATAACCCACTGTACCCAATCACACAGTGTGAAAGGACAGTGTGATAATCCACTGTAGCACACAGTCCCAGAGTGTGAAGGGACAGTGTGATAACCCACTGTACCACCCAGTCCAGAGTGTGAAAGGAGAATGTGATAAAGCAATGTGCAACACAGTCCCAGAGTGTGAAAGGACAGTGTGATAACCCACTGTTTACAGTCCCAGATTGTGAAAGGTCAGTGTGATAACCCACTTTACCCAGTCCCAGAGTGTGAAAGGACAGTGTGATAACCCACTGTACCCAGTCCCAGAGTGTGAAAGGACAGTGTGATATCCCACTGTACCCAGTCCCAGATTGTGAAAGGACAGTGTGTTAACCCACTGTACCCAGTCCCAGAGTTTGAAAGGACAGTGCGATATCCTACTGTAGCCACTCACACAGCGTGAAAGGACAGTGTGATAATCCACTGTAGCACCCAGTCCCAGAGTGTGAAGGGACAGTGTGATAACCCACTGTACCCAGTCCCAGATTGTGCAAGGACAGTGTGATAACCCACTGTACCCAGTCCCAGAGTTTGAAAGGACAGTGCGATAACCCACTGTACCCACTCACACAGTGTGAAATGACAGTGTGATAATCCACTGTAGCACCCAGTCCCAAAGTGTGAAGGAACAGTGTGATAACCCACTGTACCCAGTCCTTGAGTGTGCAAGGACAGTGTGATAACACACGGTACCCGGTCCAGAGTGTGAAAGGAGAGTGTGATAACGCAATGTACAACACAGTCCCAGAATGTGAAAGGACAGTGTGATAACCCACTGTACCCAGTCCCAGATTGTGAAAGGACAGTGTGATAACACACTTTACCCAGTCCAAGAGTGTGAAAAGACAGTGTGAAAACACACTGGATCCAGTCGCATAGTGTGAAAGGACAGTGTGATAACCCACTGTACCCACTCACAGCGTGTGAAAGGACAGTGTGATAATCCACTGTAGCACCCAGTCCCAGAGTGTGAAGGGAAAGTGTGATAACCCACTGTACGACCCAGTCCAGAGTGTGAAAGGAGTGTGTGATAACGCAATGTGCAACACAGTCCCAGAGTGTGAAAGGACAGTGTGATAACCCACTGTATACAGTCCCAGAGAATGAAAGGACAGTGTGATAATCCACTGTAACACCCAATCCCAGAGTGTGAAAGGACAGTGTGACAACCCACTGCACCCAGTCCCAGATTGTGAATGGAGTGTGTGATAACCCACTTTACCCAGTCCCAGAGTGTGAAAGGACAGTGTGATAACCCACTGTACCCAGTCCCAGAGTGTGAAAGGACAGTGTGATAACGCACTGTACCCAGTCCCAGATTGTGAAATGACAGTGTGATAACCCACTGTACCCAGTCCCAGAGTTTGAAAGGACAGTGCGATAACACACTGTACCCACTCACACAGTGTGAAAGGACAGTTTGATAATCCACTGTAGCACCCAGTCCCAAAGTGTGAAGGAACAGTGTGATAACCCACTGTACCCAGTCCTTGAGTGTGAAAGGACAGTGTGATAACGCAATGTACAACACAGTCCCAGAGTGTGAAAGGACAGTGTGATAACCGACTGCACCCAGTCCTTGAGTGTGAAAGGACAGTGTGATAACCCACTCTAAAGAGTGCTAGAGTGTGAAAGGACAGTGAGATAAACCACAGTACACTGTCTCATAGTGTGAAGGGACAGCGTGCTAACGCACTGTACCACCCAGTCCAGAGTGTGAAAGGACAGTGTGGTAACCAACTGAACCCAGTCCCAGAGTGTGATGGGACAGTGTGATAAACCACTGTACCCAGTCCCAGAGTGCGAAAGGACAGTGTGATAACCCACTGTACCCTGCCCCAGAGTGTGAAAGAACAGTGTGTTAACCCACTGTACCACGCAGTCCCAGAGTGTGAAAGGACAGTGTGATAACCCACTGTACCCAGTCCGAGAGTGTGAATGTACAGTGTGATAACCCACTGTACCCTGTCCCAGAGTGTGAAAGAACAGTGTGATAACCCACTGTACCATCCAGTCCCAGAGTGTGAAAGGACAGAATGATAACGCACTCGAACCAGTCCCAGCATATAAAAGGGCAGTGTGATATCCCACTGTACCCAGTCCAAGAGTGTGATGGGACAGTGTGATAAACCACTGCACCACCCAGTCTGAGAATGTGAAAGGACAGTACGATAACCCACTGACCACCCAGTCCTAGAGTGTGAAGGGACAGTGTGATAACCCACTGTACCCAGTCCCAGAGTGTGAAAGGACAGAATGATAACTCAATGTACCCAGTCCCAGAGTGTGAAAGGACAGTGTGATAACCCACTGAACCCAGTCCCAGAGTGTGATGGGACAGTGTGATAAACCACTGTACCCAGTCCCAGAGTGCGAAAGGACAGTGTGATAACCCACTGTACCACCCAGTCCGAGAGTGTAAAAGAGCAGTGTGATAACCCACTGTACCCTGTCCAAGAATGTGAAAGGACAGGGTGTTAACCCACTGTACCACCCAGACCCAGAGTGTGAAAGGACTTCGTGATAACCCACTGTAACAAGTCCCAGAGTGTGAAAGGACAGTGTGATAACACACTGTACCCAGTCCGAGAGTGTGGATGTACAGTGTGATAACCCACTGTACCCTGTACCAGAGTGTGAAAGAACAGTGTGATAACCCACTGTACCATCCAGTCCCAGAGTGTGAAAGGACAGAATGATAACGCACTCTAACCAGTCCCAGCATATGAAAGGACAGTGTGATAACACACTGTACCACTCAGACCCAGAGTGCGAAAGGACAGGGTAATAAGCCACTGTACCACCCAGTCCTAGTGAGTGAAAGGACAGTGTCATAACGCACTGTACCAGCCAATCCCAGAGTGTGAAAGGACAGTGTGATAACCCACTGTACCACCCAGTCCAGAGTTTGAAAGGACAGTGTGATAAACCACTGGACCCAGTCCCAGAGTGTGAAAGGACAGTGTGATAACCCACTGTACCCAGTCCCAGAGTTTGAAAGGACAGTGCGATAATCCACTGTACCCAATCACACAGTGTGAAAGGACAGTGTGATAATCCACTGTAGCACCCAGTCCCAGAGTGTGAAGGGACAGTGTGATAACCCACTGTACCACCCAGTCCAGAGTGTGAAAGGAGAATGTGATAACGCAATGTGCAACACAGTCCCAGATTGTGAAAGGACAGTGTGATAACCCACTGTTTACAGTCCCAGAGAATGAAAGGACAATGTGATAATCCACTGTAACACCCAGTCCGAGAATGTGAAAGGGCAGTATCATAACGCACTGTACGCAGTCCCAGAGTGTGAAAGGATACTGTGATAACCCACTCTACCCAGACCCAGAGTGTGAAAGGACAGTGTGATAACGCACTGTACCACCCAATCCCAGAGTGTGAAGGGACAGTGTGATAACCCACTGCATCACCCAGTCTATAGTGTGAAAGGATAGTGTGATAACCCTCTGTACCCAGCCCCAGAGTTTGAAAGGACAGTGTGTTAACCCACTGTACCACGCAGTCCCAGAGTGTGAAAGGACAGTGTGATAACCCACTCTACCCAGTCCGAGAGTGTGAATGTACAGTGTGATAACCCACTGTACCCTGTCTCAGAGTGTGAAAGAACAGTGTGATAACCCATTGTACCATCCAGTCCCAGAGTGTGAAAGGACAGAATGATAACGCACTCGAACCAGTCCCAACATATGAAAGGCAGTGTGATATCCCACTGTACCCAGTCCCATAGTATTAAAGGACAGTGCGATAACACACTGTACCACTCAGACCCAGAGTGTGAAAGGACAGGGTGATAAGCCACTGTACCGCCCAGTCCTAGTGAGTGAAAGGACAGTGTCAGAACGCACTGTACCAGCCAATCCCAGAGTGTGAAGGGACAGTGTGTTAACCCACTGTACCACCCAGTCCAGAGTGTGAAATGCCAGTGTGATAAACCACTGGACCCAGTCCCAGAGTTTGAAAGGATAGTGTGATAACACACGGTACCCAGTCGCAGAGTGTGAAAGGACAGTGCGATAACCCACTGTACCCACTCACAGAGTGTGAAAGGACAGTGTAATAATCCACTGTAGCACCCAATCCCAGAGTGTGAAGGGACAGTGTGATAACTCACTGTACCACCCAGTCCAGAGTGTGAAAGGAGAGTGTGATAACGCAATGTACAACACAGTCCCAGAGTGTGAAAGGACAGTGTGATAACCCACTGCAGCCAGTCCTAGCGTGTGAAAGGACAGTGAGATAAACCACAGTACACTGTCCCAGAGTGTGAAGGGACAGTGTGCTAATCCACTGTACCACCCAGTCCAGAGTGTGAAAGGACAGTGTGATAACCCACGATACCCAATCCCAGAGTGTGGAACGACAGTGTGGTAACCCACTGTACCCAGTCCCAGAGTGTGATGGGACAGTGTGATAAACCACTGTACCCAGTCCGAGCGTGTGAAAGAGCAGTGTGATAACCCACTGTACCCTGTCCCAGAGTGTGAACGAACAGTGTGATAACCCACTGTACCATCCAGTCCCAGAGTGTGAAAGGAGAGTGTGATAACCCACTCTAACCAAGCCCAGCGTATGAAAGGGCAATGTGATATCCCACTGTACCCAGTCCCAGATTATGAAAGGACAGTGTGATAACACACTGTACCACTCAGACCCAGAGTGGGAAAGGCAGGATGATGAGCCACTGCAGCACCCAGTCCTAGTGAGTGAAAAGACAGTGTCATAACACACTGTACCAGCCAATCCCAGAGTGTGAAGGGACATTGCGATAACCCACTGTACCACCCAGTCCAGAGTGTGAAAGGCCAGTGTGATGAACCACTGGACCCAGTCCCAGAGTGTGAGAGGATAGTGTGATATCCCACTGTACAGAGTCCCAAAGTGTGAAAGGGCAGTGTGATAACACACTGTACCCAGTCCCAGAGTATGAAGGGAAAGTTTGATAACCCACTGTACCAAGTCCCAGAGTGTGAAAGGACAGTGTGATTACCCACTGCATACAGTCCAGAGAGTGAAAGGACAGTGTGATAACCCACTGTACTACCCAGTCCGAGAATGCGAAAGGACAGTATGATAACCCACTGTACGGAGTCCCAGAGTGTGAAAGGATACTGTGATAACCCACTGTACCCGGTCCCAGAGTGTGAAAGGACAGTGTGATAACCCACTGTCCGCAGGCCCAGAGTGTAAAGGACAGTGTGATAACGCACTGTACCAACTAATCCCAGAGTGTGAAGGGACAGTGTGATAACCACTGCACCACCCAGTCCATAGTGTGAAAGGACAGTGTGATAACCCACTGTACCCAGTCCCAGAGCGAGAAAGGACAGTGTAATTACCAACTTTACCCTATTCCTTGAGTGTGAATTGACAGTATCATAACCCACTGTAACCTGTCGCAGAGTGCGAAAGGACAGTATGATAACCCACTGTACCCGGTTCCAGAATGTGAAAGAACAGTGTATTAATCCACTGCAGCACCCAGTCACAGACTGTGAAAGGACAGTGTGATAACCCAACGTACCCAGTCCCAGAGTGTGAAAGGAAAGTGTGATAACACACTGTACCCAGTCGCAGAGTGTGAAAGGACAGTGTGATAACCCACTGTACCCAGTCCCAGAGAGTGAAAGGACAGTGTGATAACCCACTGTACCACCCAGTCCCAGAGTGTGAAAGGACAGTGTGATAACCCACTTTACCCAGTCCCAGAGTGTAAAAGGACAATCTGATAACCCACTGACCACCCAGTCCCTCAGTGTGAAAGGATAGCGTGATAACGCTCTGTACACAGTCCCAAAGTGTGAAAGGATACTGTGATAACCGACTGTACCCAGTCCCAGAGTGTGAAAGCACAGTGTGATCACCCACTGAACCAAGTTCCAGAGTGTGAAGGGACAGTGTGATAACCCACTGTACCACCCAGCCCAGAGTGTGAAAGGACAGTGTGATAACCCACTGTACCCAGACCCAGAGTGCGAAAGGACAGGGTGATAAGCCACTGTACCACCAAGTCCTAGTGAGTGAAAGTACAGTGTCATAACGCACTGTACCAGCCAATCCCAGAGTGTGAAGGGACAGTGTGATAACCCACTGTACCGCCCAGTCCAGAGTGTGAAAGGACAGTGTGATAAACTAATGGATCCAGTCCCAGAGTGTGAAAGGACAGTGTGATGACACACTGCATACAGTCCAGAGAGTGAAAGGACGGTGTGATAACCCACTGTACTACCCAGTCCGAGAATGCGAAAGGGCAGTATGATAACCCACTGTACGCAGTCCCAGATTGTGAAAGGATACTGTGATAACCCACTGTACCCGGTCCCAGAGTGTGAAAGGACAGTGTGATTACCCACTGTCCGCAGGCCCAGAGTTTGAAGGACAGTGTGATAACGCACTGTACCAACCAATCCCAGAGTGTGAAGGGACAGTGTGATAACCCACTGTACCACCCAGTCCATAGTGTGAAAGGACAGTGTGATAATCCACTGTACCCAGTCCCAGAGCGCGAAAGTACAGTGTGATAACCAACTTTACCCAATTCCTTGAGTGTGAAAGGACAGTATGATAACCAAGTGTACACAGTCCCACAATGTGAAAGGACAGTGTATTAATCCACTGCAGCACCCAGTCACAGACTGTGAAAGGACAGTGTGATAACCCACCGTACCCAGTCCCAGAGTGTGAAAGGAAAGTGTGATAACACACTGTACCCAGTCGCAGAGCGTGAAAGGACAGTGTGATAACCCAATTTACCAGAGTGTGAACGGACAGTTTGATAATCCATAGTAGCACCCAGTCCCAGAGTGTGAAAGGACAGTGTGACAACCCACAGGACCCAGTCCCAGATTGTGAAAGGACAGTCTGATAACCCACTGTAGCACCCAATCCCAGAGTGTGAAGGGACAGTGTGATAACTCACTGTACCACCCAGTCCAGAGTGTGAAAGGAGAGTGTGATAACGCAATGTACAAGACAGTCCCAGAGTGTGAAAGGACAGTGTGATAACCCACTGCAGCCAGTCCTAGCGTGTGAAAGGACAGTGAGATAAACCACAGTACACTGTCCCAGAGTGTGAAGGGACAGTGTGCTAACCCACTGTACCACCCAGTCCAGAGTGTGAAAGGACAGTGTGATAACCCACGATACCCAATCCCAGAGTGTGGAACGACAGTGTGGTAACCCACTGTACCCAGTCCCAGAGTGTGATGGGACAGTGTGATAAACCACTGTACCCAGTCCGAGAGTGTGAAAGGAAAGTGTGATAACACACTGTACCCAGTCGCAGAGTGTGAAAGGACAGTGTGATAACCCACTGTACCCAGTCCCAGAGAGTGAAAGGACAGTGTGATAACCCACTGTACCACCCAGTCCCAGAGTGTGAAAGGACAGTGTGATAACCCACTTTACCCAGTCCCAGAGTGTAAAAGGACAATCTGATAACCCACTGACCACCCAGTCCCTCAGTGTGAAAGGATGGCGTGATAACGCTCTGTACACAGTCCCAAAGTGTGAAAGGATACTGTGATAACCGACTGTACCCAGTCCCAGAGTGTGAAAGCACAGTGTGATCACCCACTGAACCAAGTTCCAGAGTGTGAAGGGACAGTGTGATAACCCACTGTACCACCCAGCCCAGAGTGTGAAAGGACAGTGTGATAACCCACTGTACCCAGACCCAGAGTGCGAAAGGACAGGGTGATAAGCCACTGTACCACCAAGTCCTAGTGAGTGAAAGTACAGTGTCATAACGCACTGTACCAGCCAATCCCAGAGTGTGAAGGGACAGTGTGATAACCCACTGTACCGCCCAGTCCAGAGTGTGAAAGGACAGTGTGATAAACTAATGGATCCAGTCCCAGAGTGTGAAAGGACAGTGCGATGACACACTGCATACAGTCCAGAGAGTGAAAGGACGGTGTGATAACCCACTGTACTACCCAGTCCGAGAATGCGAAAGGGCAGTATGATAACCCACTGTACGCAGTCCCAGATTGTGAAAGGATACTGTGATAACCCACTGTACCCGGTCCCAGAGTGTGAAAGGACAGTGTGATTACCCACTGTCCGCAGGCCCAGAGTTTGAAGGACAGTGTGATAACGCACTGTACCAACCAATCCCAGAGTGTGAAGGGACAGTGTGATAACCCACTGTACCACCCAGTCCATAGTGTGAAAGGACAGTGTGATAATCCACTGTACCCAGTCCCAGAGCGTGAAAGTACAGTGTGATAACCAACTTTACCCAATTCCTTGAGTGTGAAAGGACAGTATGATAACCAAGTGTACACAGTCCCACAATGTGAAAGGACAGTGTATTAATCCACTGCAGCACCCAGTCACAGACTGTGAAAGGACAGTGTGATAACCCACCGTACCCAGTCCCAGAGTGTGAAAGGAAAGTGTGATAACACACTGTACCCAGTCGCAGAGCGTGAAAGGACAGTGTGATAACCCAATTTACCAGAGTGTGAACGGACAGTTTGATAATCCATAGTAGCACCCAGTCCCAGAGTGTGAAAGGACAGTGTGACAACCCACAGGACCCAGTCCCAGATTGTGAAAGGACAGTCTGATAACCCACTGTAGCACCCAATCCCAGAGTGTGAAGGGACAGTGTGATAACTCACTGTACCACCCAGTCCAGAGTGTGAAAGGAGAGTGTGATAACGCAATGTACAAGACAGTCCCAGAGTGTGAAAGGACAGTGTGATAACCCACTGCAGCCAGTCCTAGCGTGTGAAAGGACAGTGAGATAAACCACAGTACACTGTCCCAGAGTGTGAAGGGACAGTGTGCTAACCCACTGTACCACCCAGTCCAGAGTGTGAAAGGACAGTGTGATAACCCACGATACCCAATCCCAGAGTGTGGAACGACAGTGTGGTAACCCACTGTACCCAGTCCCAGAGTGTGATGGGACAGTGTGATAAACCACTGTACCCAGTCCGAGAGTGTGAAAGAGCAGTGTGATAACCCACTGTACCCTGTCCCAGAGTGTGAACGAACAGTGTGATAACCCACTGTACCATCCAGTCCCAGAGTGTGAAAGGAGAGTGTGATAACCCACTCTAACCAAGCCCAGCGTATGAAAGGGCAATGTGATATCCCACTGTACCCAGTCCCAGATTATGAAAGGACAGTGTGATAACACACTGTACCACTCAGACCCAGAGTGGGAAAGGCAGGATGATGAGCCACTGCAGCACCCAGTCCCAGTGAGTGAAAAGACAGTGTCATAACACACTGTACCAGCCAATCCCAGAGTGTGAAGGGACATTTCGATAACCCACTGTACCACCCAGTCCAGAGTGTGAAAGGCCAGTGTGATGAACCACTGGACCCAGTCCCAGAGTGTGAGAGGACAATGTGATATCCCACTGTACAGAGTCCCAAAGTGTGAAAGGGCAGTGTGATAACGCACTGTACCCAGTCCCAGAGTATGAAGGGAAAGTTTGATAACCCACTGTACCAAGTCCCAGAGTGTGAAAGGACAGTGTGATTACCCACTGCATACAGTCCAGAGAGTGAAAGGACAGTGTGATAACCCACTGTACTACCCAGTCCGAGAATGCGAAAGGACAGTATGATAACCCACTGTACGCAGTCACAGAGTGTGAAAGGATACTGTGATAACCCACTGTACCCGGTCCCAGAGTGTGAAAGGACAGTGTGATAACCCACTGTCCGCAGGCCCAGAGTGTAAAGGACAGTGTGATAACGCACTGTACCAACTAATCCCAGAGTGTGAAGGGACAGTGTGATAACCCACTGTACCACCCAGTCCATAGTGTGAAAGGACAGTGTGATAACCCACTGTACCCAGTCCCAGAGCGAGAAAGGACAGTGTAATTACCAACTTTACCCTATTCCTTGAGTGTGAAAGGACAGTATGATAACCCACTGTAACCAGTCGCAGAGTGCGAAAGGACAGTATGATAACCCACTGTACCCGGTTCCAGAATGTGAAAGAACAGTGTATTAATCCACTGCAGCACCCAGTCACAGACTGTGAAAGGACAGTGTGATAACCCAACGTACCCAGTCCCAGAGTGTGAAAGGAAAGTGTGATAACACACTGTACCCAGTCGCAGAGTGTGAAAGGACAGTGTGATAACCCACTGTACCCAGTCCCAGAGAGTGAAAGGACAGTGTGATAACCCACTGTACCACCCAGACCCAGAGTGTGAAAGGACAGTGTGAAAACCCACTTTACCCAGTCCCAGAGTGTGAAAGGACAGTGTGATAATCCACTTTACCCAGTCCCAGAGTGTAAAAGGACAATCTGATAACCCACTGAGCACCCAGTCCCTCAGTGTGAAAGGATAGCGTGATAACGCTCTGTACACAGTCCCAAAGTGTGAAAGGATACTGTGATAACCGACTGTACCCAGTCCCAGAGTGTGAAAGCACAGTGTGATCACCCACTGAACCAAGTTCCAGAGTGTGAAGGGACAGTGTGATAACCCACTGTACCACCCAGCCCAGAGTGTGAAAGGACAGTGTGATAACCCACTGTACCCAGACCCAGAGTGCGAAAGGACAGGGTGATAAGCCACTGTACCACCAAGTCCTAGTGAGTGAAAGTACAGTGTCATAACGCACTGTACCAGCCAATCCCAGAGTGTGAAGGGACAGTGTGATAACCCACTGTACCGCCCAGTCCAGAGTGTGAAAGGACAGTGTGATAAACTACTGGATCCAGTCCCAGAGTGTGAAAGGACAGTGTGATGACACACTGCATACAGTCCAGAGAGTGAAAGGACGGTGTGATAACCCACTGTACTACCCAGTCCGAGAATGCGAAAGGGCAGTATGATAACCCACTGTACGCAGTCCCAGAGTGTGAAAGGATACTGTGATAACCCACTGTACCCGGTCCCAGAGTGTGAAAGGACAGTGTGATTACCCACTGTCCGCAGGCCCAGAGTTTGAAGGACAGTGTGATAACGCACTGTACCAACCAATCCCAGAGTGTGAAGGGACAGTGTGATAACCCACTGTACAACCCAGTCCATAGTGTGAAAGGACAGTGTGATAATCCACTGTACCCAGTCCCAGAGCTTGAAAGTACAGTGTGATAACCAACTTTACCCAATTCCTTGAGTGTGAAAGGACAGTATGATAACCAAGTGTACCCAGTCCCACAATGTGAAAGGACAGTGTATTAATCCACTGCAGCACCCAGTCACAGACTGTGAAAGGACCGTGTGATAACCCACTGTACCCAGCCCCAGAGTGTGAAAGGAAAGTGTGATAACCCAATTTACCAGAGTGTGAACGGACAGTTTGATAATCCATAGTAGCACCCAGTCCCAGAGTGTGAAAGGACAGTGTGACAACCCACAGGACCCAGTCCCAGATTGTGAAAGGACAGTCTGATAACCCACTGTAGCACCCAATCCCAGAGTGTGAAGGGACAGTGTGATAACTCACTGTACCACCCAGTCCAGAGTGTGAAAGGAGAGTGTGATAACGCAATGTACAAGACAGTCCCAGAGTGTGAAAGGACAGTGTGATAACCCACTGCAGCCAGTCCTAGCGTGTGAAAGGACAGTGAGATAAACTACAGTACACTGTCCCAGAGTGTGAAGGGACAGTGTGCTAACCCACTGTACCACCCAGTCCAGAGTGTGATAGGACAGTGTGATAACCCATGACACCCAATCCCAGAGTGTGGAAGGACAGTGTGGTAACCCACTGTACCATCCAGTCCCAGAGTGTGAAAGCACAGAATGATAACCCACTCTAACCAGTCCCAGCGTATGAAAGGGCAATGTGATATTCCACTGTACCCACTCCCAGATTATGAAAGGACAGTGTGATAACACACTGTACCAGCCAATCCCAGAGTGTGAAGGGACAGTGTGATAACCCACTGTACCACACAGTCCAGAGTGTGAAAGGCCAGTGTGACGAACCACTGGACCCAGTCCCAGAGTGTGAGAGGATAGTGTGATATCCCACTGCATACAGTCCAGAGAGTGAAAGGACAGTGTGATAACCCACTGTACTACCCAGTTCGAGAATGCGAAATGACAGTATGATAACCCACTGTACGCAGTCCCAGAGTGTGAAAGGATACTGTGATAACCCACTGTACCCGGTCCCAGAGTGTGAAAGGACAGTGTGATAACCCACTGTCCGCAGGCCCAGAGTGTAAAGGACAGTGTGATAACGCACTGTACCAACTAATCCCAGATTGTGAAGGGACAGTGTGATAACCCACTGTACCACCCAGTCCAGAGTGTGGACGGACAGTGTGGTAACCCACTGAACCCAGTCCCAGAGTGTGATGGGACAGTGTGATAAACCACTGTACCCAGTCCCAGAGTGCGAAAGGACAGTGTGATAACCCACTGCACCTAGTCCTTGAGTGTGAAAGGACAGTGTGATAACCCACTGTACCCAGTCCCAGAGTTTGAAAGGACAGGGTGTTAACCCACTGTACCACCCAGTCGCAGAGTGTGAAAGGACATCGTGATAACCCACTGTAACAAGTCCCAGAGTGTGAAAGGACAGTGTGATAACCCACTGTACCCAGTCCGAGAGTGTGAATGTACAGTGTGATAACCCACTGTACCCTGTACCAGAGTGTGAAAGAACAGTGTGATAACCCACTGTACCATCCAGTCCCAGAGTGTGAAAGGACAGAATGAAAACGCACTCTAACCAGTCCCAGCATATGAAAGGACAGTGTGATAACACACTGTACCACTCAGACCCAGAGTGCGAAAGGACAGGGTGATAAGCCACTGTACCACCCAGTCCTAGTGAGTGAAAGGACAGTGTCATAACGCACTGTACCAGCCAATCACAGAGTGTGAAGGGACAGTTTGATAACCCACTATACCACCCAGTCCAGAGTGTGAAAGGACAGTGTGATAAACCACTGGACCCAGTCCCAGAGTGTGAAAGGACAGTGTGATAACCCACTGTACACAGTCCCAGAGTTTGAAAGGACAGTGCGATAACCCACTGTACCCACTCACACAGTGTGAAAGGACAGTGTGATAATCCACTGTATCACCCAGTCCCAGAGTGTGAAGGGACAGTGTGATAACCCACTGTACCCAGTCCTTGAGTGTGAAAGGACAGTGTGATAAACTACTGGATCCAGTCCCAGAGTGTGAAAGGACAGTGTGATGACACACTGCATACAGTCCAGAGAGTGAAAGGACGGTGTGATAACCCACTGTACTACCCAGTCCGAGAATGCGAAAGGGCAGTATGATAACCCACTGTACGCAGTCCCAGAGTGTGAAAGGATACTGTGATAACCCACTGTACCCGGTCCCAGAGTGTGAAAGGACAGTGTGATTACCCACTGTCCGCAGGCCCAGAGTTTGAAGGACAGTGTGATAACGCACTGTACCAACCAATCCCAGAGTGTGAAGGGACAGTGTGATAACCCACTGTACAACCCAGTCCATAGTGTGAAAGGACAGTGTGATAATCCACTGTACCCAGTCCCAGAGCTTGAAAGTACAGTGTGATAACCAACTTTACCCAATTCCTTGAGTGTGAAAGGACAGTATGATAACCAAGTGTACCCAGTCCCACAATGTGAAAGGACAGTGTATTAATCCACTGCAGCACCCAGTCACAGACTGTGAAAGGACCGTGTGATAACCCACTGTACCCAGCCCCAGAGTGTGAAAGGAAAGTGTGATAACCCAATTTACCAGAGTGTGAACGGACAGTTTGATAATCCATAGTAGCACCCAGTCCCAGAGTGTGAAAGGACAGTGTGACAACCCACAGGACCCAGTCCCAGATTGTGAAAGGACAGTCTGATAACCCACTGTAGCACCCAATCCCAGAGTGTGAAGGGACAGTGTGATAACTCACTGTACCACCCAGTCCAGAGTGTGAATGGAGAGTGTGTTAACGCAATGTACAAGACAGTCCCAGAGTGTGAAAGGACAGTGTGATAACCCACAGCACCCAGTCCTAGCGTGTGAAAGGACAGTGAGATAAACTACAGTACACTGTCCCAGAGTGTGAAGGGACAGTGTGCTAACCCACTGTACCACCCATTCCAGAGTGTGATAGGACAGTGTGATAACCCATGACACCCAATCCCAGAGTGTGGAAGGACAGTGTGGTAACCCACTGTACCATCCAGTCCCAGAGTGTGAAAGCACAGAATGATAACCCACTCTAACCAGTCCCAGCGTATGAAAGGGCAATGTGATATTCCACTGTACCCACTCCCAGATTATGAAAGGACAGTGTGATAACACACTGTACCAGCCAATCCCAGAGTGTGAAGGGACAGTGTGATAACCCACTGTACCACACAGTCCAGAGTGTGAAAGGCCAGTGTGATGAACCACTGGACCCAGTCCCAGAGTGTGAGAGGATAGTGTGATATCCCACTGCATACAGTCCAGAGAGTGAAAGGACAGTGTGATAACCCACTGTACTACCCAGTTCGAGAATGCGAAATGACAGTATGATAACCCACTGTACGCAGTCCCAGAGTGTGAAAGGATACTGTGATAACCCACTGTACCCGGTCCCAGAGTGTGAAAGGACAGTGTGATAAGCCACTGTCCGCAGGCCCAGAGTGTAAAGGACAGTGTGATAACGCACTGTACCAACTAATCCCAGATTGTGAAGGGACAGTGTGATAACCCACTGTACCACCCAGTCCAGAGTGTGGACGGACAGTGTGGTAACCCACTGAACCCAGTCCCAGAGTGTGATGGGACAGTGTGATAAACCACTGTACCCAGTCCCAGAGTGCGAAAGGACAGTGTGATAACCCACTGCACCTAGTCCTTGAGTGTGAAAGGACAGTGTGATAACCCACTGTACCCAGTCCCAGAGTTTGAAAGGACAGGGTGTTAACCCACTGTACCACCCAGTCGCAGAGTGTGAAAGGACATCGTGATAACCCACTGTAACAAGTCCCAGAGTGTGAAAGGACAGTGTGATAACCCACTGTACCCAGTCCGAGAGTGTGAATGTACAGTGTGATAACCCACTGTACCCTGTACCAGAGTGTGAAAGAACAGTGTGATAACCCACTGTACCATCCAGTACCAGAGTGTGAAAGGACAGAATGAAAACGCACTCTAACCAGTCCCAGCATATGAAAGGACAGTGTGATAACACACTGTACCACTCAGACCCAGAGTGCGAAAGGACAGGGTGATAAGCCACTGTACCACCCAGTCCTAGTGAGTGAAAGGACAGTGTCATAACGCACTGTACCAGCCAATCACAGAGTGTGAAGGGACAGTTTGATAACCCACTATACCACCCAGTCCAGAGTGTGAAAGGACAGTGTGATAAACCACTGGACCCAGTCCCAGAGTGTGAAAGGACAGTGTGATAACCCACTGTACACAGTCCCAGAGTTTGAAAGGACAGTGCGATAACCCACTGTACCCACTCACACAGTGTGAAAGGACAGTGTGATAATCCACTGTATCACCCAGTCCCAGAGTGTGAAGGGACAGTGTGATAACCCACTGTACCCAGTCCTTGAGTGTGAAAGGACAGTGTGATAAACTACTGGATCCAGTCCCAGAGTGTGAAAGGACAGTGTGATGACACACTGCATACAGTCCAGAGAGTGAAAGGACGGTGTGATAACCCACTGTACTACCCAGTCCGAGAATGCGAAAGGGCAGTATGATAACCCACTGTACGCAGTCCCAGAGTGTGAAAGGATACTGTGATAACCCACTGTACCCGGTCCCAGAGTGTGAAAGGACAGTGTGATTACCCACTGTCCGCAGGCCCAGAGTTTGAAGGACAGTGTGATAACGCACTGTACCAACCAATCCCAGAGTGTGAAGGGACAGTGTGATAACCCACTGTACAACCCAGTCCATAGTGTGAAAGGACAGTGTGATAATCCACTGTACCCAGTCCCAGAGCTTGAAAGTACAGTGTGATAACCAACTTTACCCAATTCCTTGAGTGTGAAAGGACAGTATGATAACCAAGTGTACCCAGTCCCACAATGTGAAAGGACAGTGTATTAATCCACTGCAGCACCCAGTCACAGACTGTGAAAGGACCGTGTGATAACCCACTGTACCCAGCCCCAGAGTGTGAAAGGAAAGTGTGATAACCCAATTTACCAGAGTGTGAACGGACAGTTTGATAATCCATAGTAGCACCCAGTCCCAGAGTGTGAAAGGACAGTGTGACAACCCACAGGACCCAGTCCCAGATTGTGAAAGGACAGTCTGATAACCCACTGTAGCACCCAATCCCAGAGTGTGAAGGGACAGTGTGATAACTCACTGTACCACCCAGTCCAGAGTGTGAATGGAGAGTGTGTTAACGCAATGTACAAGACAGTCCCAGAGTGTGAAAGGACAGTGTGATAACCCACAGCACCCAGTCCTAGCGTGTGAAAGGACAGTGAGATAAACTACAGTACACTGTCCCAGAGTGTGAAGGGACAGTGTGCTAACCCACTGTACCACCCATTCCAGAGTGTGATAGGACAGTGTGATAACCCATGACACCCAATCCCAGAGTGTGGAAGGACAGTGTGGTAACCCACTGTACCATCCAGTCCCAGAGTGTGAAAGCACAGAATGATAACCCACTCTAACCAGTCCCAGCGTATGAAAGGGCAATGTGATATTCCACTGTACCCACTCCCAGATTATGAAAGGACAGTGTGATAACACACTGTACCAGCCAATCCCAGAGTGTGAAGGGACAGTGTGATAACCCACTGTACCACACAGTCCAGAGTGTGAAAGGCCAGTGTGATGAACCACTGGACCCAGTCCCAGAGTGTGAGAGGATAGTGTGATATCCCACTGCATACAGTCCAGAGAGTGAAAGGACAGTGTGATAACCCACTGTACTACCCAGTTCGAGAATGCGAAATGACAGTATGATAACCCACTGTACGCAGTCCCAGAGTGTGAAAGGATACTGTGATAACCCACTGTACCCGGTCCCAGAGTGTGAAAGGACAGTGTGATAAGCCACTGTCCGCAGGCCCAGAGTGTAAAGGACAGTGTGATAACGCACTGTACCAACTAATCCCAGATTGTGAAGGGACAGTGTGATAACCCACTGTACCACCCAGTCCAGAGTGTGGACGGACAGTGTGGTAACCCACTGAACCCAGTCCCAGAGTGTGATGGGACAGTGTGATAAACCACTGTACCCAGTCCCAGAGTGCGAAAGGACAGTGTGATAACCCACTGCACCTAGTCCTTGAGTGTGAAAGGACAGTGTGATAACCCACTGTACCCAGTCCCAGAGTTTGAAAGGACAGGGTGTTAACCCACTGTACCACCCAGTCGCAGAGTGTGAAAGGACATCGTGATAACCCACTGTAACAAGTCCCAGAGTGTGAAAGGACAGTGTGATAACCCACTGTACCCAGTCCGAGAGTGTGAATGTACAGTGTGATAACCCACTGTACCCTGTACCAGAGTGTGAAAGAACAGTGTGATAACCCACTGTACCATCCAGTACCAGAGTGTGAAAGGACAGAATGAAAACGCACTCTAACCAGTCCCAGCATATGAAAGGACAGTGTGATAACACACTGTACCACTCAGACCCAGAGTGCGAAAGGACAGGGTGATAAGCCACTGTACCACCCAGTCCTAGTGAGTGAAAGGACAGTGTCATAACGCACTGTACCAGCCAATCACAGAGTGTGAAGGGACAGTTTGATAACCCACTATACCACCCAGTCCAGAGTGTGAAAGGACAGTGTGATAAACCACTGGACCCAGTCCCAGAGTGTGAAAGGACAGTGTGATAACCCACTGTACACAGTCCCAGAGTTTGAAAGGACAGTGCGATAACCCACTGTACCCACTCACACAGTGTGAAAGGACAGTGTGATAATCCACTGTATCACCCAGTCCCAGAGTGTGAAGGGACAGTGTGATAACCCACTGTACCCAGTCCTTGAGTGTGAAAGGACAGTGTGATAACACACTGTACCCAGTCCAGAGTGTGAAAGGACAGTGTGAAAACCCACTTTACCCAGTCCCAGAGTGTGAAAGGACAGTGTGATAATCCACTTTACCCAGTCCCAGAGTGTAAAAGGACCAATCTGATAACCCACTGAGCACCCAGTCCCTCAGTGTGAAAGGATAGCGTGATAACGCTCTGTACACAGTCCCAAAGTGTGAAAGGATACTGTGATAACCGACTGTACCCAGTCCCAGAGTGTGAAAGCACAGTGTGATCACCCACTGAACCAAGTTCCAGAGTGTGAAGGGACAGTGTGATAACCCACTGTACCACCCAGCCCAGAGTGTGAAAGGACAGTGTGATAACCCACTGTACCCAGACCCAGAGTGCGAAAGGACAGGGTGATAAGCCACTGTACCACCAAGTCCTAGTGAGTGAAAGTACAGTGTCATAACGCACTGTACCAGCCAATCCCAGAGTGTGAAGGGACAGTGTGATAACCCACTGTACCGCCCAGTCCAGAGTGTGAAAGGACAGTGTGATAAACTACTGGATCCAGTCCCAGAGTGTGAAAGGACAGTGTGATGACACACTGCATACAGTCCAGAGAGTGAAAGGACGGTGTGATAACCCACTGTACTACCCAGTCCGAGAATGCGAAAGGGCAGTATGATAACCCACTGTACGCAGTCCCAGAGTGTGAAAGGATACTGTGATAACCCACTGTACCCGGTCCCAGAGTGTGAAAGGACAGTGTGATTACCCACTGTCCGCAGGCCCAGAGTTTGAAGGACAGTGTGATAACGCACTGTACCAACCAATCCCAGAGTGTGAAGGGACAGTGTGATAACCCACTGTACAACCCAGTCCATAGTGTGAAAGGACAGTGTGATAATCCACTGTACCCAGTCCCAGAGCTTGAAAGTACAGTGTGATAACCAACTTTACCCAATTCCTTGAGTGTGAAAGGACAGTATGATAACCAAGTGTACCCAGTCCCACAATGTGAAAGGACAGTGTATTAATCCACTGCAGCACCCAGTCACAGACTGTGAAAGGACCGTGTGATAACCCACTGTACCCAGCCCCAGAGTGTGAAAGGAAAGTGTGATAACCCAATTTACCAGAGTGTGAACGGACAGTTTGATAATCCATAGTAGCACCCAGTCCCAGAGTGTGAAAGGACAGTGTGACAACCCACAGGACCCAGTCCCAGATTGTGAAAGGACAGTCTGATAACCCACTGTAGCACCCAATCCCAGAGTGTGAAGGGACAGTGTGATAACTCACTGTACCACCCAGTCCAGAGTGTGAATGGAGAGTGTGTTAACGCAATGTACAAGACAGTCCCAGAGTGTGAAAGGACAGTGTGATAACCCACAGCACCCAGTCCTAGCGTGTGAAAGGACAGTGAGATAAACTACAGTACACTGTCCCAGAGTGTGAAGGGACAGTGTGCTAACCCACTGTACCACCCATTCCAGAGTGTGATAGGACAGTGTGATAACCCATGACACCCAATCCCAGAGTGTGGAAGGACAGTGTGGTAACCCACTGTACCATCCAGTCCCAGAGTGTGAAAGCACAGAATGATAACCCACTCTAACCAGTCCCAGCGTATGAAAGGGCAATGTGATATTCCACTGTACCCACTCCCAGATTATGAAAGGACAGTGTGATAACACACTGTACCAGCCAATCCCAGAGTGTGAAGGGACAGTGTGATAACCCACTGTACCACACAGTCCAGAGTGTGAAAGGCCAGTGTGATGAACCACTGGACCCAGTCCCAGAGTGTGAGAGGATAGTGTGATATCCCACTGCATACAGTCCAGAGAGTGAAAGGACAGTGTGATAACCCACTGTACTACCCAGTTCGAGAATGCGAAATGACAGTATGATAACCCACTGTACGCAGTCCCAGAGTGTGAAAGGATACTGTGATAACCCACTGTACCCGGTCCCAGAGTGTGAAAGGACAGTGTGATAACCCACTGTCCGCAGGCCCAGAGTGTAAAGGACAGTGTGATAACGCACTGTACCAACTAATCCCAGATTGTGAAGGGACAGTGTGATAACCCACTGTACCACCCAGTCCAGAGTGTGGACGGACAGTGTGGTAACCCACTGAACCCAGTCCCAGAGTGTGATGGGACAGTGTGATAAACCACTGTACCCAGTCCCAGAGTGCGAAAGGACAGTGTGATAACCCACTGCACCTAGTCCTTGAGTGTGAAAGGACAGTGTGATAACCCACTGTACCCAGTCCCAGAGTTTGAAAGGACAGGGTGTTAACCCACTGTACCACCCAGTCGCAGAGTGTGAAAGGACATCGTGATAACCCACTGTAACAAGTCCCAGAGTGTGAAAGGACAGTGTGATAACCCACTGTACCCAGTCCGAGAGTGTGAATGTACAGTGTGATAACCCATTGTACCCTGTACCAGAGTGTGAAAGAACAGTGTGATAACCCACTGTACCATCCAGTCCCAGAGTGTGAAAGGACAGAATGAAAACGCACTCTAACCAGTCCCAGCATATGAAAGGACAGTGTGATAACACACTGTACCACTCAGACCCAGAGTGCGAAAGGACAGGGTGATAAGCCACTGTACCACCCAGTCCTAGTGAGTGAAAGGACAGTGTCATAACGCACTGTACCAGCCAATCACAGAGTGTGAAGGGACAGTTTGATAACCCACTATACCACCCAGTCCAGAGTGTGAAAGGACAGTGTGATAAACCACTGGACCCAGTCCCAGAGTGTGAAAGGACAGTGTGATAACCCACTGTACACAGTCCCAGAGTTTGAAAGGACAGTGCGATAACCCACTGTACCCACTCACACAGTGTGAAAGGACAGTGTGATAATCCACTGTATCACCCAGTCCCAGAGTGTGAAGGGACAGTGTGATAACCCACTGTACCCAGTCCTTGAGTGTGAAAGGACAGTGTGATAACACACTGTACCCAGTCCAGAGTGTGAAAGGAGAGTGTGATAACGCAATGTACAACACAGTCCCAGAGTGTGAAAGGACAGTGTGATAACCCACTGCACCCAGTCCTTGAGTGTGAAAGGACAGTGTGATAACTCACTGTACCCAGTCCCAGATTGTGAAAGGACAGTGTGATAACCCGCTTTACCCAGTCCAAGAGTGTGAAAAGACAGTGTGATAACCCACTGTACCCAGTCCCAGAGTTTGAAAGGATAGTGTGAAAACACACTGTACCCAGTCGCATAGTGTGAAAGGACAGTGCGATAACCCACTGTACCCATTCACAGAGTGTGAAAGGACAATGTGATAATCCACTGTATCACCCAGTCCCAGAGTGTGAAGGGACAGTGTGTTAACGCACTGTGCCACCCAATCCCAGAGTGTGAAGGGACAGTGTGATAACCCACTGCATCACCCAGTCTATAGTGTGAAAGGACAGTGTGATAACCCACTTTACCCAGTCCCAGAGTGTGAAAGGACAGTGTGATAACGCACTGTACCACCCAATCCCAGAGTGTGAAGGGACAGTGTGATAACCCACTGCATCACCCAGTCGATGGTGTGAAAGGACAGTGTGATAACCCTCTGTACCCAGTCCCAGATTGTGAAAGGAGAGTGTGATAACCCACTTTACCCAGTCCCAGAGTGTGAAAGGACAGTGTGATAACCCACTGTACCCAGTCCCAGAGTTTGAAAGGACAGTGCGGTAACCCACTGTAGCCACTCACACAGTGTGAAAGGACAGTGTGATAATCCACTGTCGCACCCAGTCCCAGAGTGTGAAGGGACAATGTGATAAACCACTGTACCCAGTCCTTGAGTGTGAAAGGACAGTGTGATAACACAAAGTACCCAGTCCAGAGTGTGAAAGGACAGTGTGATAATCCACTGTACCCAGTCCGAGAGTGTGAATGCACAGTGTGATAACCCACTGTACCCTGTACCAGAGTGTGAAAGAACAGTGTGATAACCCACTGTACCATCCAGTACCAGAGTGTGAAAGGACAGAATGATAACGCACTCTAACCAGTCCCAGCATATGAAAGGACAGTGTGATAACACACTGTACCACTCAGACCCAGAGTGCGAAAGGACAGGGTGATAAGCCACTGTACCACCCAGTCCTAGTGAGTGAAAGGACAGTGTCATAACGCACTGTAACAGCCAAACACAGAGTGTGAAGGGACAGTTTGATAACCCACTATACTACCCAGTCCAGAGTGTGAAAGGACAGTGTGATAAACCACTGGACCCAGTCCCAGAGTGTGAAAGGACAGTGTGATAACCCACTGTACACAGTCCCAGAGTTTGAAAGGACAGTGCGATAGCCCACTGTACCCACTCACACAGTGTGAAAGGACAGTGTGATAATCCACTGTATCACCCAGTCCCAGAGTGTGAAGGGACAGTGTGATAACCCACTGTACCCAGTCCTTGAGTGTGAAAGGACAGTGTGATAACACACTGTACCCAGTCCAGAGTGTGAAAGGAGAGTGTGATAACGCAATGTACAACACAGTCCCAGAGTGTGAAAGGACAGTGTGATAACCCACTGCACCCAGTCCTTGAGTGTGAAAGGACAGTGTGATAACTCACTGTACCCAGTCCCAGATTGTGAAAGGACAGTGTGATAACCCGCTTTACCCAGTCCAAGAGTGTGAAAAGACAGAGTGATAACCCACTGTACCCAGTCCCAGAGTTTGAAAGGACAGTGCGGTAACCCACTGCAGCCACTCACACAGTGTGAAAGGACAGTGTGATTATCCACTGTATCACCCAGTCCCAGAGTGTGAAGGGACAGTGTGATAACCCACTGTACCCAGTCCTTGAGTGTGAAAGGACAGTGTGATAACACACTGTACCCAGTCCAGAGTGTGAAAGGAGAGTGTGATAACGCAATGTACAACACAGTCCCAGAGTTTGAAAGGATAGTGTGAAAACACACTGTACCCAGTCGCATAGTGTGAAAGGACAGTGCGATAACCCACTGTACCCATTCACAGAGTGTGAAAGGACAATGTGATAATCCACTGTATCACCCAGTCCCAGAGTGTGAAGGGACAGGGTGATAACGCACTGTACCACCCAATCCCAGAGTGTGAAAGGACAGTGTGATAACCCACTGCATCACCCTGTCTATAGTGTGAAAGGACAGTGTGATAACCCTCTGTTCCCAGTCCCAGGTTGTGAAAGGAGAGTGTGATAACCCACTTTACCCAGTCCCAGATTGTGAAAGGAGAGTGTGATAACCCACTTTACCCAGTCCCAGAGTGTGAAAGGACAGTGTGATAACCCACTTTACCCAGTCCCAGAGTTTGAAAGGACAGTGCGGTAACCCACTGCAGCCACTCACACAGTGTGAAAGGACAGTGTGATAATCCACTGTCGCATCCAGTCCCAGAGTGTGAAGGGACACTGTGATACACCACTGTACCCAGTCCTTGAGTGTGAAAGGACAGTGTGATAACACAAAGTACCCAGTCCAGAGTGTGAAAGGAGAGTGTGATAACGCAATGTATAACACAGTCCCAGAGTGTGAAAGGACAGTGTGATAACCCACTGCACCCAGTCCTTGAATGTGAAAGGACAGTGTGATAATACACTGTACCCAATCCCAGAGTGTGAAAGGACAGTGTGATAACCCACTCTACCAAGTCCCAGAATGTGAAAGGGCAATGTGATAACCCACAGGACCCTGTTCCAGAGTGTGAAGGGACAATGTGATAAACCACTGTACCCAGTCCTTGAGTGTGAAAGGACAGTGTGATAACACAAAGTACCCAGTCCAGAGTGTGAAAGGACAGTGTGATAATCCACTGTACCCAGTCCGAGAGTGTGAATGTACAGTGTGATAACCCACTGTACCCTGTACCAGAGTGTGAAAGAACAGTGTGATAACCCACTGTACCATCCAGTCCCAGAGTGTGAAAGGACAGAATGATAACGCACTCTAACCAGTCCCAGCATATGAAAGGACAGTGTGATAAGCCACTGTACCACCCAGTCCTAGTGAGTGAAAGGACAGTGTCATAACGCACTGTAACAGCCAATCACAGAGTGTGAAGGGACAGTTTGATAACCCACTATACGACCCAGTCCAGAGTGTGAAAGGACAATGTGATAAACCACTGGACCCAGTCCCAGAGTGTGAAAGGACAGTGTGATAACCCACTGTACACAGTCCCAGAGTTTGAAAGGACAGTACGATAACCCACTGTACCCACTCACACAGTGTGAAAGGACAGTGTGATAATCCACTGTATCACCCAGTCCCAGAGTGTGAAGGGACAGTGTGATAACCCACTGTACCCAGTCCTTGAGTGTGAAAGGACAGTGTGATAACACACTGTACCCAGTCCAGAGTGTGAAAGGAGAGTGTAATAACGCAATGTACAGCACAGTCCCAGAGTGTGAAAGGACAGTGTGATAACACACTGTACCCAGTCCCAGATTGTGAAAGGACAGTGTGATAACCCACTCTACCCAGTCCAAGAGTGTGAAAGGACAGTGAGATAAACCACAGTACACTGTCTCAGAGTGTGAAGGGACAGCGTGCTAACCCACTGTACCACCCAGTCCAGAGTGTGAAAGGACAGTGTGGTAACCCACTGAACCCAGTCCCAGAGTGTGATGGGACAGTGTGATAAACCAATGTACCCAGTTCCAGAGTGCGAAAGGACAGTGTGATAACACACTGTACCCAGTCCAGAGTGTGAAAGGAGAGTGTGATAACGCAATGTACAACACAGTCCCAGAGTGTGAAAGGACAGTGTGATAACCCACTGCACCCAGTCCTTGAGTGTGAAATGACAGTGTGATAACTCACTGTACCCAGTCCCAGATTGTGAAAGGACAGTGTGATAACCCGCTTTACCCAGTCCAAGAGTGTGAAAAGACAGAGTGATAACCCACTGTACCCAGTCCCAGAGTTTGAAAGGATAGTGTGAAAACACACTGTACCCAGTCGCATAGTGTGAAAGGACAGTGCGATAACCCACTGTACCCATTCACAGAGTGGGAAAGGACAATGTGATAATCCACTGTATCACCCAGTCCCAGAGTGTGAAGGGACAGTGTGATAACGCACTGTACCACCCAATCCCAGAGTGTGAAAGGACAGGGTGATAACCCACTGCATCACCCAGTCTATAGTGTGAAAGGACAGTGTGATAACCCTCTGTACCCAGTCCCAGGTTGTGAAAGGAGAGTGTGATAACCCACTTTACCCAGTCCCAGATTGTGAAAGGAGAGTGTGATAACCCACTTTACCCAGTCCCAGACTGTGAAAGGACAGTGTGATAACCCACTGTACCCAGTCCCAGAGTTTGAAAGGACAGTGCGGTAACCCACTGTAGCCACTCACACAGTGTGAAAGGACAGTGTGATAATCCACTGTCGCACCCAGTCCCAGAGTGTGAAGGGACAATGTGATAAACCACTGTACCCAGTCCTTGAGTGTGAAAGGACAGTGTGATAACACAAAGTACCCAGTCCAGAGTGTGAAAGGAGAGTGTGATAACGCAATGTACAACATAGTCCCAGAGTGTGAAAGGACAGTGTGATAACCCACTGCACCCAGTCCTTGAATGTGAAAGGACAGTGTGATAATACACTGTACCCAATCCCAGAGTGTGAAAGGACAGTGTGATAACCCACTCTACCAAGTCCCAGAATGTGAAAGGGCAATGTGATAACCCACAGGACCCTGTTCCAGAGTTTGAAGGGACAGTGTGATCACCCACTGTACCACCCAGTCCATAGTGTGATAGGACAGTGTGATAACCCACTGTACCCAGTCCCAGATTGTGAATGGACAGTTTGATAACCAACTTTACCCAATTCCTTGAATGTGAAAGGAGAGTGTGATAACCAACTGTATCCAGTCGCAGAGTGTGAAAGGACAGTATGATAACCCACTGTATCCAGTCCCAGAGTGTGAAAGGACAGTGTATTAATCCACTGCAGCACCCAGTCACAGAGTGTGAAAGGACAGTGTGGTAACCCACTGTACCACACAGTTCAGAGTGTGAAAGAGCAATGTGAAAACCCACGATACCCAATCCCAGAGTGTGGAAAGACAGTGTGGTAACCCACTGTACCCAGTCCCAGAGTGTGATTGGACAGTGTGATAAAGCACTGTACCCAGTCCCAGAGTGTGAAAGAACAGTGTGATAACCCACTGCATCACCCAGTCTATAGTGTGAAAGGATAGTGTGATAACCCTCTGTACCCAGTCCCAGAGTTTGAAAGGACAGTGTGTTAACCCACTGTACCACGCAGTCCCAGAGTGTGAAAGGACAGTGTGATAACCCACTCTACCCAGTCCGAGAGTGTGAATGTACAGTGTGATAACCCACTGTACCCTGTCTCAGAGTGTGAAAGAACAGTGTGATAACCCACTGTACCATCCAGACCCAGAGTGTGAAAGGACAGAATGATAACGCACTCTAACCAGTCCCAGCATATGAAAGGGCAGTGTGATATCCCACTGTACCCAGTACCAGAGTATTAAAGGACAGTGTGATAACACACTGTACCACTCAGACCTAGAGTTTGAAAGGACAGGGTGATAACACGCTGTACCCAGTCCCAGAGTGTGAAAGGACAGTGTGATAACACACTGTACCACTCAGACCCAGAGTGGGAAAGGCAGCATGATAAGCCACTCTACCACCCAGTGAGTGAAAGGACAGTGTCATGACATACTGTACCAGCCACTCCCAGAGTGTGAAGGGACAGTGTGATAACCCACTGTACCACCCAGTCCAGTGTGTGAAAGGACAGTGTGATGAACCACTGGACCCAGTCCCAGAGTGTGAGAGGACAGTGTGATATCCCACTGTACAGAGTCCCAAAGTGTGAAAGGGAAGTGTGATAACACAGTGTACCCATTCCCAGAGTGTGAAAGGAATGTTTGAGAACCCACTGCACCATGTCCCGGAGTGCGAAAGGACTGTGTGATTACCGACTGCATACAGTCCCAGAGTGTGAAAGGACAGTGTGACAACCCACTATACCCAGTCCCAGAGTTTGAACAGACAGTATGATAACCCACAACCCAGTCCCAGAGTTTGAACGGACAGTGTGATAACCCACAACCCAGTCCCAGAGTGTGAAAGGACAATGTGATAACCCACTGTACCCAGTCCCAGAGTGTGAAAGGACAGAATGATAACTCAATGTACCCAGTCCCAGAGTGTGAAAGGACAGTGTGATAACCCACTGTACCCATTCCCAGAGTTTGAAAGGACAGTGTAATATACCACTGTACACAGTCCCAGAGAGTGAAAGGACAGTGTGGTAAACCACTGCACCACCCAGCCTGACAATGTGAAAGGACAGTACGATAACCCACTGACCACCCAGTCCCAGAGTGTGAAGGGACAGTGTGATAACACACTGTACCCAGTCCTTGAGTGTGAAAGGACAGTGTGATAACACACTGTACCCAGTCCAGAGTGTGAAAGGAGAGTGTGATAACGCAATTTACAACACAATCCCAGTGTGTGAAAGGACAGTGTGATAAACCACTGCACCCAGTCCTAGAGTGTGAAAGGACAGTGACATAAACCACAGTACACTGTCCCAGAGTGTGAAGGGACAGTGTGCTAACCCACTGTACCACCCAGTCCAGAGTGTGAAAGGACAGTGTGATAACCCACGATACCCAATCCCAGAGTGTGGAAGGACAGTGTGGTAACCCACTGAACCCAGTCCCAGAGTGTGATGGGACAGTGTGATAAACCACTGTACCCAGTCCCAGAGTGCGAAAGGACAGTGTGATAACCCACTGTACCCAGTCCAAGAGTGTGATGGGACAGTGTGATAAACCACTGTACCCAGTCCCAGAGTGCGAAAGGACAGTGTGATAACCCACTGTACCCAGTCCAAGAGTGTGAAAGAGCAGTGTGATAACCCACTGTACCCTGTCCCAGAGTGTGAAAGAACAGTGTGATAACCCACTGTACCATCCAATCCCAGAGTGTGAAAGGACAGAATGATAACGCACTCTAACCAGTCCCAGCATATGAAAGGACAGTGTGATAACACACTGTACCACTCAGACCCAGAGTGCGAAAGGACAGGGTGATAAGCCACTGTACCACCCAGTCCTAGTGAGTGAAAGGACAGTGTGATAACGCACTGTACCAGCCAATCCCAGAGTGTGAAGGGACAGTGTGATAACCCACTGTACCACCCAGTCCAGAGTGTGTGAAAGGACAGTGTGATAAACCACTGGACCCAGTCCCAGAGTTTGAAAGGATAGTGTGATAACACACTGTACCCAGTCGCAGAGTGTGAAAGGACAGTGCGATAACCCACTGTAGCACCCAGTCCCAGAGTGTGAAAGGACAGTGTGATAACCCATTTTACCCAGTCCCAGAGTGTAAAAGGACAATCTGATAACCCACTGACCACCCAGACCCTCAGTGTGAAAGGATAGCGTGATAACGCTCTGTACACAGTCCCAAAGTGTGAAAGGATACTGTGATAACCGACTGTACCCAGTCCCAGAGTGTGAAAGCACAGTGTGATCACCCACTGAACCAAGTTCCAGAGTGTGAAGGGACAGTGTGATAACCCACTGTACCACCCAGTCCATAGTGTGAAAGGACAGTGTGAAAACCCACTGTACTCAGTCCCAGATTGTGAATGGACAGTGTGATAACCAACTTTACCCAATTCCTTGAATGTGAAAGGACAGTGTGATAACCCACTGTACCCAGTCGCAGAGTGTGAAAGGACAGTATGATAACCCACTGTACCCAGTCACAGAGTGTGAAAGGACAGTGTGATAACTCACTGTACCACCCAGTCCCAGAATGTGAAAGGGCAATGTGATAACCCACAGGACCCTGTTCCAGAGTGTGAAGAGACAGTGTGATAATCCACAGGACCCTGTTCCAGAGTGTGAAGGCACAGTGTGATAACCCACTGTACGCAGTCCAAGAGAGTGAAAGGACAGTCTGATAACCGACTGTGCACCCAGTCGGATAATGTGAAAGGACAATGTGATAACCCACTGTAACACCCAGTCCGAGAATGTGAAAGGACAGTGCGATAACCCACTGACCACCCAGTTCCAGAGTGTGAAAGGATAATGTGATAACCCACTGTACCCAGTCCCAGAGTGTGAAAGCACAGTGTGATAACCTACTGTACCCAGTCCCAGACTGTGAAAGGACAGTGTGATTACACACTGTACCCAGTCCCAGAGTGTGAAAGGACAGTGTGATCACCCACTGTACCACCCAGTCCCAGAGTGTGAAAGGACAGTTTGATAACTCACTGTACCACCCAGTCCCAGAATGTGAAAGGACAATGTGATAACCCACAGGAAACTGTTCCAGAGTGTGAAGGGACAGTGTGATAACCCACTGTACACAGTCCCAGAGTGTGAAAGGACAGTGTGTTAACACACTGTACCACTCAGACCCAGAGTGGGAAAGGCAGCATGATAAGCTACTGTGCCACCCAGTCCTAGTGAGTTAAAGGACAGTGTCATAACCCACTGTAGCACCCAGTCCCAGAGTGTGAAGGGACAATGTGATAACTCACTGTACCACCCAGTCCAGAGTGTGAAAGGAGAGTGTGATAACGCAATGTATAACACAGTCCCAGAGTGTGAAAGGACATTGTGATAACCCACTGCACCCAGTCCTTGAGTGTGAAAGGACAGTGTGATAACACACTGTACCCAGTACCAGACTGTGAAAGGATAGAGTGATAACCCACTCTACCCAGTCCTAGCGTATGAAAGGACAGTGAGATAAACCACAGTACACTGTCCCAGAGTGTGAAGGGACAGTGTGCTAACCCACTGTACCACCCAGTCCAGAGTGTGAAAGGACAGTGTGATAACCCACTGTACCCAGTCCCAGAGTGTGATGGGACAGTGTGATAAACCACTATACCCAGTCCCAGAGTGTGAAACGATAGTGTGATAACCCACTGTACCCAGTCCGAGAGTGTGAAAGAGCAGTGTGATAACCCACTGTACCCTGTCCCAGAGTGTGAACGAACAGTGTGATAACCCACTGTACCATCCAGTCCCAGAGTGTGAAAGGACAGAATGATAACCCACTCTAACCAGTCCCAGCGTATGAAAGGGCAATGTGATAACACACTGTACCACTGAGACCCAGAGTGGGAAAGGCAGGATGATAAGCCACTGTACCACCCAGTCCTAGTGAGTGAAAAGACAGTGTCATAACACACCGTATCAGCCAATCCCAGAGTGTGAAGGGACAGTGTGATAACCCACTGTACCACCCAGTCCAGAGTGTGAAAGGCCAGTGTGATGAACCACTGGACCCAGTCCAGGAGTGTGAGAGGACAGTGTGATATCCCACTGTACAGAGTCCCAAAGTGTGAAAGGGCAGTGTGATAACACACTGTACCCAGTCCCAGAGTATGAAGGGAAAGTTTGATAACCCACTATACCAAGTCCCAGAGTGTGAAAGGACAGTGTGATTACCCACTGCATACAGTCCAGAGAGTGAAAGGACAGTGTGATAACCCACTGTACTACCCAGTTCGAGAATGCGAAATGACAGTATGATAACCCACTGTACGCAGTCCCAGAGTGTGAAAGGATACTGTGATAACCCACTGTACCCGGTCCCAGAGTGTGAAAGGACAGTGTGATAACCCACTGTGCGCAGGCCCAGAGTGTAAAGGACAGTATGATAACGCACTGTACCAACTAATCCCAGAGTGTGAAGGGACAGTGTGATAACCCACTGTACCACCCAGTCCATAGTGTGAAAGGACAGTGTGATAACCCACTGTACCCAGTCCCAGATTGTGAATGGACAGTGTGATAACCAACTTTACCCAATTCCTTGAATGTGAAAGGACAGTGTGATAACCCACTGTACCCAGTCGCAGAGTGTGAAAGGACAGTATGATAACCCACTGTACCCAGTCACAGAGTGTGAAAGGACAGTGTGATAACTCACTGTACCACCCAGTCCCAGAATGTGAAAGGGCAATGTGATAACCCACAGGACCCTGTTCCAGAGTGTGAAGAGACAGTGTGATAATCCACAGGACCCTGTTCCAGAGTGTGAAGGCACAGTGTGATAACCCACTGTACGCAGTCCAAGAGAGTGAAAGGACAGTCTGATAACCGACTGTGCATCCAGTCGGATAATGTGAAAGGACAATGTGATAACCCACTGTAACACCCAGTCCGAGAATGTGAAAGGACAGTGCGATAACCCACTGACCACCCAGTTCCAGAGTGTGAAAGGATAATGTGATAACCCACTGTACCCAGTCCCAGAGTGTGAAAGCACAGTGTGATAACCTACTGTACCCAGTCCCAGACTGTGAAAGGACAGTGTGATTACACACTGTACCCAGTCCCAGAGTGTGAAAGGACAGTGTGATCACCCACTGTACCACCCAGTCCCAGAGTGTGAAAGGACAGTTTGATAACTCACTGTACCACCCAGTCCCAGAATGTGAAAGGACAATGTGATAACCCACAGGAAACTGTTCCAGAGTGTGAAGGGACAGTGTGATAACCCACTGTACACAGTCCCAGAGTGTGAAAGGACAGTGTGTTAACACACTGTACCACTCAGACCCAGAGTGGGAAAGGCAGCATGATAAGCTACTGTACCACCCAGTCCTAGTGAGTTAAAGGACAGTGTCATAACCCACTGTAGCACCCAGTCCCAGAGTGTGAAGGGACAATGTGATAACTCACTGTACCACCCAGTCCAGAGTGTGAAAGGAGAGTGTGATAACGCAATGTATAACACAGTCCCAGAGTGTGAAAGGACATTGTGATAACCCACTGCAACCAGTCCTTGAGTGTGAAAGGACAGTGTGATAACACACTGTACCCAGTACCAGACTGTGAAAGGATAGAGTGATAACCCACTCTACCCAGTCCTAGCGTATGAAAGGACAGTGAGATAAACCACAGTACACTGTCCCAGAGTGTGAAGGGACAGTGTGCTAACCCACTGTACCACCCAGTCCAGAGTGTGAAAGGACAGTGTGATAACCCACTGTACCCAGTCCCAGAGTGTGATGGGACAGTGTGATAAACCACTATACCCAGTCCCAGAGTGTGAAACGATAGTGTGATAACCCACTGTACCCAGTCCGAGAGTGTGAAAGAGCAGTGTGATAACCCACTGTACCCTGTCCCAGAGTGTGAACGAACAGTGTGATAACCCACTGTACCATCCAGTCCCAGAGTGTGAAAGGACAGAATGATAACCCACTCTAACCAGTCCCAGCGTATGAAAGGGCAATGTGATAACACACTGTACCACTGAGACCCAGAGTGGGAAAGGCAGGATGATAAGCCACTGTACCACCCAGTCCCAGTGAGTGAAAAGACAGTGTCATAACACACCGTATCAGCCAATCCCAGAGTGTGAAGGGACAGTGTGATAACCCACTGTACCACCCAGTCCAGAGTGTGAAAGGCCAGTGTGATGAACCACTGGACCCAGTCCAGGAGTGTGAGAGGACAGTGTGATATCCCACTGTACAGAGTCCCAAAGTGTGAAAGGGCAGTGTGATAACACACTGTACCCAGTCCCAGAGTATGAAGGGAAAGTTTGATAACCCACTATACCAAGTCCCAGAGTGTGAAAGGACAGTGTGATTACCCACTGCATACAGTCCAGAGAGTGAAAGGACAGTGTGATAACCCACTGTACTACCCAGTTCGAGAATGCGAAATGACAGTATGATAACCCACTGTACGCAGTCCCAGAGTGTGAAAGGATACTGTGATAACCCACTGTACCCGGTCCCAGAGTGTGAAAGGACAGTGTGATAACCCACTGTCCGCAGGCCCAGAGTGTAAAGGACAGTGTGATAACGCACTGTACCAACTAATCCCAGAGTGTGAAGGGACAGTGTGATAACCCACTGTACCACCCAGTCCATAGTGTGAAAGGACAGTGTGATAACCCACTGTACCCAGTCCCAGATTGTGAATGGACAGTGTGATAACCAACTTTACCCAATTCCTTGAATGTGAAAGGACAGTGTGATAACCCACTGTACCCAGCCGCAGAGTGTGAAAGGACAGTATGATAACCCACTGTACCCAGTCACAGAGTGTGAAAGGACAGTGTGATAACTCACTGTACCACCCAGTCCCAGAATGTGAAAGGGCAATGTGATAACCCACAGGACCCTGTTCCAGAGTGTGAAGAGACAGTGTGATAATCCACAGGACCCTGTTCCAGAGTGTGAAGGCACAGTGTGATAACCCACTGTACGCAGTCCAAGAGAGTGAAAGGACAGTCTGATAACCGACTGTGCACCCAGTCGGATAATGTGAAAGGACAATGTGATAACCCACTGTAACACCCAGTCCGAGAATGTGAAAGGACAGTGCGATAACCCACTGACCACCCAGTTCCAGAGTGTGAAAGGATAATGTGATAACCCACTGTACCCAGTCCCAGAGTGTGAAAGCACAGTGTGATAACCTACTGTACCCAGTCCCAGACTGTGAAAGGACAGTGTGATTACACACTGTACCCAGTCCCAGAGTGTGAAAGGACAGTGTGATAACCCACTGTACCACCCAGTCCCAGAGTGTGAAAGGACAGTTTGATAACTCACTGTACCACCCAGTCCCAGAATGTGAAAGGACAATGTGATAACCTACAGAAAGCTGTTCCAGAGTGTGAAGGGACAGTGTGATAACCCACTGTACACAGTCCCAGAGTGTGAAAGGACAGTGTGTTAACACACTGTACCACTCAGACCCAGAGTGGGAAAGGCAGCATGATAAGCTACTGTACCACCCAGTCCTAGTGAGTTAAAGGACAGTGTCATAACCCACTGTAGCACCCAGTCCCAGAGTGTGAAGGGACAATGTGATAACTCACTGTACCACCCAGTCCAGAGTGTGAAAGGAGAGTGTGATAACGCAATGTATAACACAGTCCCAGAGTGTGAAAGGACATTGTGATAACACACTGTACCCAGTACCAGACTGTGAAAGGATAGAGTGATAACCCACTCTACCCAGTCCTAGCGTATGAAAGGACAGTGAGATAAACCACAGTACACTGTCCCAGAGTGTGAAGGGACAGTGTGATAAACCACTGTACCACCCAGTCCAGAGTGTGAAAGGACAGTGTGATAACCCACTGTACCCAGTCCCAGAGTGTGATGGGACAGTGTGATGAACCACTCGACCCAGTCCCAGAGTGTGAGAGGACAGTGTGATATCCCACTGTGCAGAGTCCCAAAGTGTGAAAGGGCAGTGTGATAACACACTGTACCCATTCCCAGAGTGTGAAAGGAATGTTTGATAACCCACTGTACCAAGTCCCGGAGTGCGAAAGGATTGTGTGATTACCCACTGCATACAGTCCCAGAGTGTGAAAGGACAGTGTGATAACCCACTATACCCAGTCCTAGAGTTTGAACAGACAGTGTGATAACCCAGTCCCAGAGTTTGAACGGACAGTGTGATAACCCACAACCCAGTCCCAGAGTGTGAAAGGACATGTGATAACCCACTGTACCCAGTCCCAGAGTGTGAAAGGAAAGTGTCATAACCCACTTTACCCATTCGCAGAGTATGAAAGGACAGTGTGATAACCCACTGTACCCAGTCCCAAAGTGTGATGGGACAGTGTGATAAGCCACTGTACCCAGTCCCAGAGTTTGAAAGGATAGTGCAATATACCACTGCACCACCCGGTCTGAGAATTTGAAAGGAGAGTACGATAACCCACTGGCCACCCAGTCCCAGTCTGTGAAAGGACAGTGTGATAACACACTGTACCCAATCCCAGAGTGTGAAAGGAATGTTTGATAACCCGCTGTACAGAGTCCCAAAGTGTGAAAGTGCAGTGTGATAACACACTGTACCCAGTCCCAGAGTTTGAAGGGAGAGTGTGCTAACCCACTGCACCCAGTCATTGAGTGTGAAAGAACAGTGTGATAACCCACTGTACCACCCAGTCCCAGAGTGTGAAAGGACAGTGTGATAACTCACTGTACCACCCAGTCCCAGAATGTGAAAGGACAATGTGATAACCCACAGGAAACTGTTCCAGAGTGTGAAGGGACAGTGTGATAACCCACTGTACAGAGTCCCAGAGTGTGAAAGGACAGTGTGTTAACACACTGTACCACTCAGACCCAGAGTGGGAAAGGCAGCATGATAGGCCACTGTTCACCCAGTTCTAGTGAGTGAAAGGACAGTGTCATAACATACTGTACCAGCCAATCCCAGAGTGTCAAGGGACAGTGTGATAACCCACTGTACCACCCAGTCCTGTGTGTGAAAGGATAGTGTGATGAACCACTCGACCCAGTCCCAAAGTGTGAAAGGGCAGTGTGATAACACACTGTACCCATTCCCAGAGTGTGAAAGGAATGTTTGATAACCCACTGTACCAAGTCCCGGAGTGCGAAAGGACTGTGTGATTCCCCACTGCATACAGTCCCAGAGTGTGAAAGGACAGTGTGATAACCCACTATACCCAGTCCCAAAGTGTGATGGGACAGTGTGATAAGCCACTGTACCCAGTCCCAGAGTTTGAAAGGATAGTGCAATATACCACTGCACCACCCGGTCTGAGAATTTGAAAGGAGAGTACGATAACCCACTGGCCACCCAGTCCCAGTCTGTGAAAGGACAGTGTGATAACACACTGTACCCAATCCCAGAGTGTGAAAGGAATGTTTGATAACCCGCTGTACAGAGTCCCAAAGTGTGAAAGTGCAGTGTGATAACACACTGTACCCAGTCCCAGAGTTTGAAGGGAGAGTGTGCTAACCCACTGCACCCAGTCATTGAGTGTGAAAGGACAGTGTGATAACACGCTGTACCCAGTCCCAGAGTGTGAAAGGACATTGTGATAACCCACTCTACCCAGTCCTAGAGTGTGAAAGGACAATGTGATAACCCATTGTACCCAGTCCCAGAGTGTGAAAGGAAAGTGTCACAACCCACTTTACCCATTCGCAGAGTATGAAAGGACAGTGTGATAACCCACTGTACCCAGGCCCAAATTGTGATATGACAGTGTGATAAGCCACTGTACCCAGTCCCAGAGTTTGAAAGGACAGTGTAATATACCACTGCACCACCCGGTCTGAGAATGTGAAAGAACAGTGTGATAACACACTCTACCCAATCCCAGAGTGTGAAAGGAATGTTTGATAACCCGCTGTACAGAGTCCCAAAGTGTGAAAGGGCAGTGTGATAACACACTGTACCCAGTGCCAGAGTATGAAGGGAAAGTTTGATAACCCACTGTACCAAGTTCCAGAGTGTGAAAGGACAGTGTGATAACCCACTGCACCCAGTCCTTGAGTGTGAAAGGACAGTGTGATAACACACTCTATCCAGTCCCAGAGTGTGAAAGGACAGTGTGATAACCCACACTACCCAGTCCTAGAGTGTGAAAGGACAGTGAGATAAACCACAGTACATTGTCCCAGAGTGTGAAGGGAGAGTGCGCTAACCCACTGTACCACCCAGTCCAGAGTGTGAAAGGACAGTATGATAACACACGATACCCAATCCCAGAGTGTGGAAGGACAGTGTGGTAACCCACTGAACCCAGTCCCAGAGTGTGATGGGACAGTGTGATAAACCACTGTACCCAGTCCCAGAGTGTGAAAGGACAGAATGATAACTCAATGTACCCAGTCCCAGAGTGTGAAAGGACAGTGTGATAACCCACTGTACCCAGTCCCAGAGTGCGAAAGGACAGTGTGATAACCCACTGTACCCAGTCCGAGAGTGTAAAAGAGCAGTGTGATAACCCACTGTCCCTTGTCCCAGAGTGTGAAAGGACAGTGTGTTAACCCACTGTACCACCCAGTCCCAGAGTGTGAAAGGACATCGTGATAACCCACTGTAACAAGTCCCAGAGTGTGAAAGGACAGTGTGATAACCCACTGTACCCTGTCCGAGAGTGCGAATGTACAGTGTGATAACCTACTGTACCCTGTACCAGAGTGTGAAAGAACAGTGTGATAACTCACTGTACCACCCAGTCCCAGAACGTGAAAGGACAATGTGATAACCCACAGGAAACTGTTCCAGAGTGTGAAGGGACAGTGTGATAACCCACTGTACAGAGTCCCAGAGTGTGAAAGGACAGTGTGTAAATACACTGTACCACTCAGACCCAGAGTGGGAAAGGCAGCATGATAAGCCACTGTACACCCAGTTCTAGTGAGTGAAAGGACAGTGTGATAACACACTGTACCAGCCAATCCCAGAGTGTCAAGGGAGAGTGTGATAACCCACTGTACCACCCAGTCCTGTGTGTGAAAGGACAGTGTGATGAACCAATCGACCCAGTCCCAAAGTGTGAAAGGGCAGTGTGATAACACACTGTACCCATTCCTAGAGTGTGAAAGGAATGTTTGATAACCCACTGTACCAAGTCCCGGAGTGCGAAAGGACGGTGTGATTCCCCACTGCATACAGTCCCAGAGTGTGAAAGGACAGTGTGATAACCCACTATACCCAGTCCCAGAGTTTGATCAGACAGTGTGATTACCCAGTCCCAGAGTTTGAACGGACAGTGTGATAACCCACAACCCAGTCCCAGAGTGTGAAAGGAAAATGTGATAACCCACTGTACCCAGTCCCAGAGTGTGAAAGGAAAGTGTCATAACCCACTTTACCCATTCGCAGAGTATGAAAGGACAGTGTGACAACCCACTGTACCCAGTCCCAAAGTGTGGTGGGACAGTGTGATAAGCCACTGTACCCTGTCCCAGAGTTTGAAAGGATAGTGTAATGTACCACTGCACCACACGGTCTGAGAATTTGAAAAGAGAGTACGATAACCCACTGGCCACCCAGTCCCAGTCTGTGAAAGGACAGTGTGATAACACACTGTACCCAATCCCAGAGTGTGAAAGGAATGTTTGATAACCCGCTGTACAGAGTCCCAAAGTGTGAAAGTGCAGTGTGATAACACACTGTACCCAGTCCCAGAGTTTGAAGGGAGAGTGTGCTAACCCACTGCACCCAGTCCTAGAGTGTGAAAGGACAGTGAGATAAACCATTGTATCCAGTCCCAGAGTGCGAAAGGTCAGTGTGATAACACACTGTACCACTCAGACCGAGAGTGTGAATGTACAGTGTGATAACCCACTGTACCCTGTCCCAGAGTGTGAAAGAACAGTGTGACAACCCACTGTACCATCCAGTCCCAGAGTGTGAAAGGACAGAATTATAACCCACTCGAACCAGTCCCAGCGTATGAAAGGGGAGTGTGATATCCCACTGTACCCAGTCCCAGAGAATGAAAGGACAGTGTGATAACCCACTGCACCTTGTCCCATAGTGTGAAACGGCAGTGTGATAACCCACTGTACACAGTCCCAGAGAGTGAAAGGACAGTCTGATAACCCACTGTACCACCCAGTCCGAGAATGTGAAAGGACAGTGCGATAACCCACTGACCAACCAGTCCCACAGTGTGAAAGGATACTCTGATAACCCACTGTACCCAGTCCCAGAGTATGAAGGGGCAGTGTGATAATCCACAGTACCCTGTCCCAGAGTGTGAAGGGACAGTGTGATAACCCACTGTGCCTCCCAGTCCAGAGTGTGAAAGTACATTGTGATAACCCACTGTACCACACAGTCCCAGACTTTGAAAGGATAGTGTGATAACACACTGTACCCAGTCGCAGAGTGTGAAAGGACAGTGCGATAACCCACTGTACCCAGTCCCAGAGTGTGAAAGGACAGTGTGATAATCCACTGTAGCACCCAGTCCCAGAGTGTGAAGGGACAGTGTGATAACCGACAGTACCACCCAGTCCAGAGTGTGAAAGGAGAGTGTGATAACGCAAAGTACCACACAGTCCCAGAGTGTGAAAGGACAGTGTGATAACTCACTGCACCCAGTCCTTGAGTTTGAAAGGACAGTGTGATAACCCACTGTACCACCCAGCCCCAGAGCGTGAAAGCACTGTGTGATAACCCATTGTACCCAGTCCCAGAGTTTGAAAGGACAGTGTAATATACCACTGTACACAGTCCCAGAGACTGAAAGGACAGTGTGATAAACCACTGCACCACCCAGTCTGAGAATGTGAAAGGACAGTACGATAACCCACTGACCACCCAGTCCCAGAGTGTGAAGGGACAGTGTGATAACCCACAGTACCCAGTCGTTGAGTGTGAAAGGACAGTGTGATAATACACTGTACCCAGTCCAGAGTGTGAAAGGAGAGTGTGATAACGCAATGTACAACACAGTCCCAGAATGTGAAAGGACAGTGTGATAACCCACTACACCCAGTCCTTGAGTGTGAAAGGACAGTGTGATAACACACTGTACCCAGTCCCAGAGTGTGAAAGGACAGTGTGATAACCCACTCTACCCAGTCCTAGAGTGTGAAAGGACAGTGTGATAACCCACTCTACCCAGTCCTAGAGTGTGAAAGGACAGTGTGATAACCCACGATACCCAATCCCAGAGTGTGGAAGAACAGTGTGGTAACCCACTGAACCCAGTCCGAGAGTGTGATGGGACAGTGTGATAAACCACTGTACCCAGTCCCAGAGTGCGAAAGGACAGCGTGATAACCCACTGTACCCAGTCCGAGAGTGTGAAAGAGCAGTGTGATAACCCACTGTACCCTGTCCCAGAGTGTGAAAGGGCAGTGTGTTAACCCACTGTACCACCCAGTCCCAGAGTGTGAAGGGACAGTGTGATAACCCACTGTACCCTGTCCGAGAGTGTGAATGTACAGTGTGATAACCCACTGTACCCTGTACCAGAGTGTGAAAGAACAGTGTGATAACCCACTGTACCATCCAGTCCCAGAGTGTGAAAGGACAGAATGATAACGCACTCTAACCAGTCCCAGCATATGAAAGGACAGTGTGATTATACACTGTACCCAGTCCCAGAGTGTGAAAGGACAGTGTGATAGCCCACTGTACCACCCAGTCCCAGAGTGTGAAAGGACAGTGTGATAACTCACTGTACCACCCAGTCCCAGAATGTGAAAGGACAATGTGATAACCCACAGGAAACTGTTCCAGAGTGTGAAGGGACAGTGTGATAACCCACTGTACAGAGTCCCAGAGTGTGAAAGGACAGTGTGTTAACACACTGTACAACGCAGACCCAGAGTAGGAAAGGCAGCATGATAAGCCACTGTACACCCAGTCCTAGTGAGTGAAAGGACAGTGTCATAACACACTGTACCAGCCAATCCCAGAGTGTGAAGGGACAGTGTGATAACCCACTGTACCACCCAGTCCTGTGTGTGAAAGGACAGTGTGATGAACCACTCGACCCAGTCCCAGAGTGTGAGAGGACAGTGTGATACCCCACTGTACAGAGTCCCAAAGTGTGAAAGGGCAGTGTGATAACACACTGGACCCATTCCCAGAGTGTGAAAGGAATGTTTGATCACCCACTGTACCCAGTCCCAGAGTTTGAACAGACAGTGTGATAACCCAGTCCCAGAGTTTGAACGGACAGTGTGATAACCCACAAGCCAGTCCCAGAGTATGTAAGGACAGTGTGATAACCCACTGTACCCAGTCCCAAAGTGTGATAGGACAGTGTGAAAAGCCACTGTACCGAGTCCTAGAGTTTCAAAGGACAGTGTAATATACCACTGCACCACCCGGTCTGAGAATGTGAAAGGACAGTACGATAACCCACTGGCCACCCAGTCCCAGTCTGTGAAAGGACAGTGTGATAACACACTGTACCCAGTCCCAGAGTATGAAGGGAAAGTTTGATAACCCACTGTACCAAGTTCCAGAGTGTGAAGGGACTGTGTGATTACCCACTCTATCCAGTCCCAGAGTGTGAAAGGACATTGTGATAACCCACTCTACCCAGTCCTAGAGTGTGAAAGGACAGTGAGATAAACCACAGTACACTGTTCCAGAGTGTGAAGGGACAGTGTGCTAACCCACTGTACCACCCAGTCCAGAATGTGAAAGGACAGTGTGATAACCCCCGATCCCCAATCCCAGAGTGTGGAAGGACAGTGTGGTAACCCACTGTACCCAGTCCCAGAGTGTGATGGGACAGTGTGATAAACCATTGTATCCAGTCCCAGAGTGCGAAAGGATATAATGATAACCCACTCGAACCAGTCCCAGTGTATGAAAGGGGAGTATGATATCCCACTGTACCCAGTCCCAGAGTATGAAAGGACAGTGTGATAACCCACTGCACCTTGTCCCAGAGTATGAAACGACAGTGTGATAACCCACTGTACAGATTCCCAGAGAGTGAAAGGACAGTCTGATAACCCACTGTACCACCCAGTCCGAGAATGTGAAAGGACAGTGCGATAACCCACTGACCACCCAGTCCCACAGTGTGAAAGGATACTCTGATAACCCACTGTACCCAGTCCCAGAGTGTGAAGGGACAGTGTGATAATCCACAGTACCCTGTCCCAGAGTGTGAAGGGACAGTGTGATAACCCACTGTGCCACCCAGTCCAGAGTGTGAAAGGACATTGTGATAACACACTGTACCCAGTCGCAGAGTGTGAAAGGACAGTGCGATAACCCACTGTACCCAGTCCCAGAGTGTGAAAGGACAGTGTGATAATCCACTGTAGCACCCAGTCCCAGAGTGTGAAGGGACAGTGTGATAACCGACAGTACCACCCAGTCCAGAGTGTGAAAGGAGAGTGTGATAACGCAATGTACCACACAGTCCCAGAGTGTGAAAGGACAGTGTGATAACCCACTGCACCCAGTCCTTGAGTTTGAAAGGACAGTGTGATAACCCACTGTACCACCCAGCCCCAGATTGTGAAAGCACTGTGTGATAACCCACTGTACCCAGTCCAAGAGTTTGAAAGGACAGTGTAATATACCACTGTACACAGTCCCAGAGAGTGAAAGGACAGTGTGATAAAACACTGCACCACCCAGTCTGACAATGTGAAAGGACAGTACGATAACCCACTGACCACCCAGTCCCAGAGTGTGAAGGGACAGTGTGATAACCCACTGTACCCAGTCCTTGAGTGTGAAAGGACAGTGTGATAACACACTGTACCCATTCCCAGAGTGTGAAAGGAATGTTTGATAACCCACTGTACCAAGTCCCGGAGTGCGAAAGGACTGTGTGATTACCCACTGCATACAGTCCCAGAGTTTGAAAGGACAGTTTGATAACCCACTGTACCCAGTCCCAATATGTGATGGGACAGTGTGATAACCCACTGTACCTAGTCCCAGAGAGTGAAAGGACAGAATGATAACTCAATGTACCCAGTCCCAGAATGTGAAAGGACAGTGTGATAACCCACTGTACCACCCAGCCCCAGAGTGTGAAAGCACTGTGTGATAACCCACTGTACCCAGTCCCAGAGTTTGAAAGGGCAGTGTAATATACCACTGTACACATTCCCAGAGAGTGAAAGGACAGTGTGGTAAACCACTGCACAACCCAGTCTGACAATGTGAAAGGACAGTACGATAACCCACTGACCACCCAGTCCCAGAGTGTGAAGGGACAGTGTGATAACCCACTGTACCCAGTCCTTGAGTGTGAAAGGACAGTGTGATAACACACTGTACCCAGTCCAGAGTGTGAAAGGAGAGTGTGATAACGCAATGTACAACACAGTCCCAGAATGTGAAAGGACAGTGTGATAACCCACTACACCCAGTCCTTGAGTATGAAAGGACAGTGTGATAACCCACTGTACCACCCAGTCCCAGAGTGTGAAAGGACAGTGTGATAACTCACTGTACCACCCAGTCCCAGAATGTGAAAGGACAATGTGATAACCCACAGGAAACTGTTCCAGTGTGTGAAGGGACAGTGTGATAACCCACTGTACACACTCCCAGAGTGTGAAAGGACAGTGTTTTAACACACTGTACCACTCAGACCCAGAGTCGGAACGGCAGCATGATAAGCCACTGTACCACCCAGTCCTAGTGAGTGAAAGGACAGTGTCATAACACACTGTACCAGCCAATCCCAGAGTGTGAAGGGACAGTGTGATAACCCACTGTACCACCCAGTCCTGTGTGTAATAGGACAGTGTGATGAACCACTCGACCCAGTCCCAGAGTGTGAAGGGACTGTGTGATAACCCACTGTACCCAGTCCTTGAGTGTGAAAGGACAGTGTGATAACACACTGTACCCAGTCCAGAGTGTGAAAGGAGAGTGTGATAACGCAATGTACAACACAGTCCCAGAATGTGAAAGGACAGTGTGATAACCCACTACACCCAGTCCTTGAGTGTGAAAGGACAGTGTGATAACCCACTGTACCACCCAGTCCCAGAGTGTGAAAGGACAGTGTGATAACTCACTGTACCACCCAGTCCCAGAATGTGAAAGGACAATGTGATAACCCACAGGAAACTGTTCCAGTGTGTGAAGGGACAGTGTGATAACCCACTGTACACACTCCCAGAGTGTGAAAGGACAGTGTTTTAACACACTGTACCACTCAGACCCAGAGTCGGAAAGGCAGCATGATAAGCCACTGTACCACCCAGTCCTAGTGAGTGAAAGGACAGTGTCATAACACACTGTACCAGCCAATCCCACAGTGTGAAGGGACAGTGTGATAACCCACTGTACCACCCAGTCCTGTGTGTAATAGGACAGTGTGATGAACCACTCGACCCAGTCCCAGAGTGTGAGAGGACAGTGTGATATCCCACTGTACAGAGTCCCAAAGTGTGAAAGGGCAGTGTGATAACACACTGTACCCATTCCCAGAGTGTGAAAGGAATGTTTGATAACCCACTGTACCAAGTCCCGGAGTGCGAAAGGACTGTGTGATTACCCACTGCATACAGTCCCAGAGTGTGAAAGGACAGTGTGATAACCCACTATACCCAGTCCTAGAGTTTGAACAGACAGTGTGATAACCCAGTCCCAGAGTTTGAACGGACAGTGTGATAACCCACAACCCAGTCCCAGAGTGTGAAAGGACAATGTGATAACCCACTGTACCCAGTCCCAGAGTGTGAAGGAAAGTGTCATAACCCACTTTACCCATTCGCAGAGTATGAAAGGACAGTGTGATAACCCATGGTACCCAGTCCCAAAGTGTGATGGGACAGTGTGATAACCCACTGTACCCAGTCCCAGAGTTTTAAAGGACAGTGTAATATACCAGTGTACACAGTCCCAGAGAGTGAAAGGACAGTGTGATAAAACACTGCACCACCCAGTCTGACAATGTGAAAGGACAGTACGATAACCCACTGACCACCCAGTCCCAGAGTGTGAAGGGACAGTGTGATAACCCACTGTACCCAGTCCTTGAGTGTGAAAGGACAGTGTGATAACACACTGTACCCATTCCCAGAGTGTGAAAGGAATGTTTGATAACCCACTGTACCAAGTCCCGGAGTGCGAAAGGACTGTGTGATGACCTACTGCAGACAGTCCCAGAGTGTGAAAGGACAGTGTGATAACCCACTGTACCCAGTCCCAATGTGTGATGGGACAGTGTGATAACCCACTATACCTAGTCCCAGAGTGTGAAAGGACAGAATGATAACTCAATGTACCCAGTCCCAGAGTGTGAAAGGACAGTGTGATAACCCACTGCACCCAGTCCCAGAGTTTGAAAGGACAGTGTAATATACCACTGTACACAGTCCCAGAGAGTGAAAGGTCAGTGTGATAAACCACTGCACCACCCAGTCTGACAATGTGAAAGGACAGTACGATAACCCACTGATCACCCAGTCCCAGAGTCTGAAGGGACAGTGTGATAACCCACTGTACCCAGTCCTTGAGTGTGAAAGGACAGTGTGATAACCCACTCTACCCAGTCCTAGAGTGTGAAAGGACAGTGACATAAACCACAGTACACTGTCCCAGAGTGTGAAGGGACAGTGTGCTAACCCACTGTACCACCCAGTCCAGAGTGTGAAAGGACAGTGTGATAACCCACGATACCCAATCCCAGAGTGTGGATGAACAGTGTGGTAACCCACTGAACCCAGTCCGAGAGTGTGATGGGACAGTGTGATAAACCACTGTACCCAGTCCCAGAGTGCTAAAGGACAGTGTGATAACCCACTGTACCCAGTCCGAGAGTGTGAAAGAGCAGTGTGATAACCCACTGTACCCTGTCCCAGAGTGTGAAAGGGCAGTGTGTTAACCCACTGTACCACCCAGTCCCAGAGTGTGAAGGGACAGTGTGATAACCCACTGTACCCTGTCCGAGAGTGTGAATGTACAGTGTGATAACCCACTGTACCCTGTACCAGAGTGTGAAAGAACAGTGTGATAACCCACTGTACCATCCAGTCCCAGAGTGTGAAAGGACAGAATGATAACGCACTCTAACCAGTCCCAGCATATGAAAGGACAGTGTGATTATACACTGTACCCAGTCCCAGAGTGTGAAAGGACAGTGTGTTAACACACTGTACCACTCAGACCCAGAGTGGGAAAGGCAGCATGATAAGCCACTGTACACCCAGTCCGAGTGAGTGAAAGGACAGTGTCATAACACACTGTACCAGCCAATCCCAGAGTGTGAAGGGACAGTGTGATAACCCACTGTAACACCCAGTCCTGTGTGTGAAAGGACAGTGTGATGAACCACTCGACCCAGTCCCAGAGTGTGAGAGGACAGTGTGATATCCCACTGTACAGAGTCCCAAAGTGTGAAAGGGCAGTGTGATAACACACTGGACCCATTCCCAGAGTGTGAAAGGAATGTTTGATAACCCACTGTACCCAGTCCCAGAGTTTGAACGGACAGTGTGATAACCCACAACCCAGTCCCAGAGTGTGAAAGGACAATGTGATAAACCACTGTACCCAGTCCCAGAGTGTGAAAGGAAAGTGTCATAATCCACTTTACCCATTCGCAGAGTATGCAAGGACAGTGTAATAGCCCACTGTACCCAGTCCCAAAGTGTGATGGGACAGTGTGAAAAGCCACTGTACCCAGTCCCAGAGTTTCAAAGGACAGTGTAATATACCACTGCACGACCCGGTCTGAGAATGTGAAAGGACAGTACGATAACCCACTGGCCACCCAGTCCCAGTCTGTGAAAGGACAGTATGATAACACACTGTACCCAGTCCCAGAGTATGAAGGGAAAGTTTGATAACCCACTGTACCCAGTCCCAGAGTGTGAAAGGACATTGTGATAACCCACTCTACCCAGTCCGAGAGTGTGAAAGGACAGTGAGATAAACCACAGTACACTGTTCCAGAGTGTGAAGGGACAGTGTGCTAACCCACTGTACCACCCAGTCCAGAGTGTGAAAGGACAGTGTGATAACCCCCGATACCCAATCCCAGAGTGTGGAACGACAGTGTGGTAACCCACTGTGCCCAGTCCCAGAGTGTGATGGGACAGTGTGATAAACCATTGTATCCAGTCCCAGAGTGCGAAAGGACATAATGATAACCCACTCGAACCAGTCCCAGTGTATGAAAGGGGAGTGTGATATCCCACTGTACCCAGTCCCAGAGTATGAAAGGACAGTGTGATAACCCACTGCACCTTGTCCCAGAGTATGAAACGACAGTGTGATAACCCACTGTACAGATTCCCAGAGAGTGAAAGGACAGTCTGATAACCCACTGTACCACCCAGTCCGAGAATGTGAAAGGACAGTGCGATAACCCACTGACCACCCAGTCCCACAGTGTGAAAGGATACTCTGATAACCCACTGTATCCAGTCCCAGAGTGTGAAGGGACAGTGTGATAATCCACAGTACCCTGTCCCAGAGTGTGAAGGGACAGTGTGATAACCCACTGTGCCACCCAGTCCAGAGTGTGAAAGGACATTGTGATAACACACTGTACCCAGTCGCAGAGTGTGAAAGGACAGTGCGATAACCCACTGTACCCAGTCCCAGAGTGTGAAAGGACAGTGTGATAATCCACTGTAGCACCCAGTCCCAGAGTGTGAAGGGACAGTGTGATAACCGACAGTACCACCCAGTCCAGAGTGTGAAAGGAGAGTGTGATAACGCAATGTACCACACAGTCCCAGAGTGTGAAAGGACAGTGTGATAACCCACTGCACCCAGTCCTTGAGTTTGAAAGGACAGTGTGATAACCCACTGTACCACCCAGCCCCAGATTGTGAAAGCACTGTGTGATAACCCACTGTACCCAGTCCAAGAGTTTGAAAGGACAGTGTAATATACCACTGTACACAGTCCCAGAGAGTGAAAGGACAGTGTGATAAAACACTGCACCACCCAGTCTGACAATGTGAAAGGACAGTACGATAACCCACTGACCACCCAGTCCCAGAGTGTGAAGGGACAGTGTGATAACCCACTGTACCCAGTCCTTGAGTGTGAAAGGACAGTGTGATAACACACTGTACCCATTCCCAGAGTGTGAAAGGAATGTTTGATAACCCACTGTACCAAGTCCCGGAGTGCGAAAGGACTGTGTGATTACCCACTGCATACAGTCCCAGAGTTTGAAAGGACAGTTTGATAACCCACTGTACCCAGTCCCAATATGTGATGGGACAGTGTGATAACCCACTGTACCTAGTCCCAGAGAGTGAAAGGACAGAATGATAACTCAATGTACCCAGTCCCAGAATGTGAAAGGACAGTGTGATAACCCACTGTACCACCCAGCCCCAGAGTGTGAAAGCACTGTGTGATAACCCACTGTACCCAGTCCCAGAGTTTGAAAGGGCAGTGTAATATACCACTGTACACATTCCCAGAGAGTGAAAGGACAGTGTGGTAAACCACTGCACAACCCAGTCTGACAATGTGAAAGGACAGTACGATAACCCACTGACCACCCAGTCCCAGAGTGTGAAGGGACAGTGTGATAACCCACTGTACCCAGTCCTTGAGTGTGAAAGGACAGTGTGATAACACACTGTACCCAGTCCAGAGTGTGAAAGGAGAGTGTGATAACGCAATGTACAACACAGTCCCAGAATGTGAAAGGACAGTGTGATAACCCACTACACCCAGTCCTTGAGTATGAAAGGACAGTGTGATAACCCACTGTACCACCCAGTCCCAGAGTGTGAAAGGACAGTGTGATAACTCACTGTACCACCCAGTCCCAGAATGTGAAAGGACAATGTGATAACCCACAGGAAACTGTTCCAGTGTGTGAAGGGACAGTGTGATAACCCACTGTACACACTCCCAGAGTGTGAAAGGACAGTGTTTTAACACACTGTACCACTCAGACCCAGAGTCGGAACGGCAGCATGATAAGCCACTGTACCACCCAGTCCTAGTGAGTGAAAGGACAGTGTCATAACACACTGTACCAGCCAATCCCAGAGTGTGAAGGGACAGTGTGATAACCCACTGTACCACCCAGTCCTGTGTGTAATAGGACAGTGTGATGAACCACTCGACCCAGTCCCAGAGTGTGAGAGGACAGTGTGATATCCCACTGTACAGAGTCCCAAAGTGTGAAAGGGCAGTGTGATAACACACTGTACCCATTCCCAGAGTGTGAAAGGAATGTTTGATAACCCACTGTACCAAGTCCCGGAGTGCGAAAGGACTGTGTGATTACCCACTGCATACAGTCCCAGAGTGTGAAAGGACAGTGTGATAACCCACTATACCCAGTCCTAGAGTTTGAACAGACAGTGTGATAACCCAGTCCCAGAGTTTGAACGGACAGTGTGATAACCCACAACCCAGTCCCAGAGTGTGAAAGGACAATGTGATAACCCACTGTACCCAGTCCCAGAGTGTGAAGGAAAGTGTCATAACCCACTTTACCCATTCGCAGAGTATGAAAGGACAGTGTGATAACCCATGGTACCCAGTCCCAAAGTGTGATGGGACAGTGTGATAACCCACTGTACCCAGTCCCAGAGTTTTAAAGGACAGTGTAATATACCAGTGTACACAGTCCCAGAGAGTGAAAGGACAGTGTGATAAAACACTGCACCACCCAGTCTGACAATGTGAAAGGACAGTACGATAACCCACTGACCACCCAGTCCCAGAGTGTGAAGGGACAGTGTGATAACCCACTGTACCCAGTCCTTGAGTGTGAAAGGACAGTGTGATAACACACTGTACCCATTCCCAGAGTGTGAAAGGAATGTTTGATAACCCACTGTACCAAGTCCCGGAGTGCGAAAGGACTGTGTGATGACCTACTGCAGACAGTCCCAGAGTGTGAAAGGACAGTGTGATAACCCACTGTACCCAGTCCCAATGTGTGATGGGACAGTGTGATAACCCACTGTACCTAGTCCCAGAGTGTGAAAGGACAGAATGATAACTCAATGTACCCAGTCCCAGAGTGTGAAAGGACAGTGTGATAACCCACTGCACCCAGTCCCAGAGTTTGAAAGGACAGTGTAATATACCACTGTACACAGTCCCAGAGAGTGAAAGGTCAGTGTGATAAACCACTGCACCACCCAGTCTGACAATGTGAAAGGACAGTACGATAACCCACTGATCACCCAGTCCCAGAGTCTGAAGGGACAGTGTGATAACCCACTGTAGCCGGTCCTTGAGTGTGAAAGGACAGTGTGATAACACACTGTACCCAGTCCAGAGTGTGAAAGGAGAGTGTGATAATGCAATTTATAACACAGTCCCAGAGTGTGAAAGGACAGTGTGATAACCCACTGCACCCAGTCTTTGAGTGTGAAAGGACAGTGTGATAACCCACAACCCAGTCCCAGAGTGTGAAAGGACAATGTGATAACCCACTGTAACCAGTCCTAGAGGGTGAAAGGAAAGTGTCATAACCCACTTTACCCATTCGCAGAGTATGAAAGGACAGTGTGATAACCCACTGTACCACCCAGCCCCAGATTGTGAAAGCACTGTGTGATAACCCACTGTACCCAGTCCAAGAGTTTGAAAGGACAGTGTAATATACCACTGTACACAGTCCCAGAGAGTGAAAGGACAGTGTGATAAAACACTGCACCACCCAGTCTGACAATGTGAAAGGACAGTACGATAACCCACTGACCACCCAGTCCCAGAGTGTGAAGGGACAGTGTGATAACCCACTGTACCCAGTCCTTGAGTGTGAAAGGACAGTGTGATAACACACTGTACCCATTCCCAGAGTGTGAAAGGAATGTTTGATAACCCACTGTACCAAGTCCCGGAGTGCGAAAGGACTGTGTGATTACCCACTGCATACAGTCCCAGAGTTTGAAAGGACAGTTTGATAACCCACTGTACCCAGTCCCAATATGTGATGGGACAGTGTGATAACCCACTGTACCTAGTCCCAGAGAGTGAAAGGACAGAATGATAACTCAATGTACCCAGTCCCAGAATGTGAAAGGACAGTGTGATAACCCACTGTACCACCCAGCCCCAGAGTGTGAAAGCACTGTGTGATAACCCACTGTACCCAGTCCCAGAGTTTGAAAGGGCAGTGTAATATACCACTGTACACATTCCCAGAGAGTGAAAGGACAGTGTGGTAAACCACTGCACAACCCAGTCTGACAATGTGAAAGGACAGTACGATAACCCACTGACCACCCAGTCCCAGAGTGTGAAGGGACAGTGTGATAACCCACTGTACCCAGTCCTTGAGTGTGAAAGGACAGTGTGATAACACACTGTACCCAGTCCAGAGTGTGAAAGGAGAGTGTGATAACGCAATGTACAACACAGTCCCAGAATGTGAAAGGACAGTGTGATAACCCACTACACCCAGTCCTTGAGTATGAAAGGACAGTGTGATAACCCACTGTACCACCCAGTCCCAGAGTGTGAAAGGACAGTGTGATAACTCACTGTACCACCCAGTCCCAGAATGTGAAAGGACAATGTGATAACCCACAGGAAACTGTTCCAGTGTGTGAAGGGACAGTGTGATAACCCACTGTACACACTCCCAGAGTGTGAAAGGACAGTGTTTTAACACACTGTACCACTCAGACCCAGAGTCGGAACGGCAGCATGATAAGCCACTGTACCACCCAGTCCTAGTGAGTGAAAGGACAGTGTCATAACACACTGTACCAGCCAATCCCAGAGTGTGAAGGGACAGTGTGATAACCCACTGTACCACCCAGTCCTGTGTGTAATAGGACAGTGTGATGAACCACTCGACCCAGTCCCAGAGTGTGAGAGGACAGTGTGATATCCCACTGTACAGAGTCCCAAAGTGTGAAAGGGCAGTGTGATAACACACTGTACCCATTCCCAGAGTGTGAAAGGAATGTTTGATAACCCACTGTACCAAGTCCCGGAGTGCGAAAGGACTGTGTGATTACCCACTGCATACAGTCCCAGAGTGTGAAAGGACAGTGTGATAACCCACTATACCCAGTCCTAGAGTTTGAACAGACAGTGTGATAACCCAGTCCCAGAGTTTGAACGGACAGTGTGATAACCCACAACCCAGTCCCAGAGTGTGAAAGGACAATGTGATAACCCACTGTACCCAGTCCCAGAGTGTGAAGGAAAGTGTCATAACCCACTTTACCCATTCGCAGAGTATGAAAGGACAGTGTGATAACCCATGGTACCCAGTCCCAAAGTGTGATGGGACAGTGTGATAACCCACTGTACCCAGTCCCAGAGTTTTAAAGGACAGTGTAATATACCAGTGTACACAGTCCCAGAGAGTGAAAGGACAGTGTGATAAAACACTGCACCACCCAGTCTGACAATGTGAAAGGACAGTACGATAACCCACTGACCACCCAGTCCCAGAGTGTGAAGGGACAGTGTGATAACCCACTGTACCCAGTCCTTGAGTGTGAAAGGACAGTGTGATAACACACTGTACCCATTCCCAGAGTGTGAAAGGAATGTTTGATAACCCACTGTACCAAGTCCCGGAGTGCGAAAGGACTGTGTGATGACCTACTGCAGACAGTCCCAGAGTGTGAAAGGACAGTGTGATAACCCACTGTACCCAGTCCCAATGTGTGATGGGACAGTGTGATAACCCACTGTACCTAGTCCCAGAGTGTGAAAGGACAGAATGATAACTCAATGTACCCAGTCCCAGAGTGTGAAAGGACAGTGTGATAACCCACTGCACCCAGTCCCAGAGTTTGAAAGGACAGTGTAATATACCACTGTACACAGTCCCAGAGAGTGAAAGGTCAGTGTGATAAACCACTGCACCACCCAGTCTGACAATGTGAAAGGACAGTACGATAACCCACTGATCACCCAGTCCCAGAGTCTGAAGGGACAGTGTGATAACCCACTGTAGCCGGTCCTTGAGTGTGAAAGGACAGTGTGATAACACACTGTACCCAGTCCAGAGTGTGAAAGGAGAGTGTGATAATGCAATTTATAACACAGTCCCAGAGTGTGAAAGGACAGTGTGATAACCCACTGCACCCAGTCTTTGAGTGTGAAAGGACAGTGTGATAACCCACAACCCAGTCCCAGAGTGTGAAAGGACAATGTGATAACCCACTGTAACCAGTCCTAGAGGGTGAAAGGAAAGTGTCATAACCCACTTTACCCATTCGCAGAGTATGAAAGGACAGTGTGATAACCCACTGTACCACCCAGCCCCAGATTGTGAAAGCACTGTGTGATAACCCACTGTACCCAGTCCAAGAGTTTGAAAGGACAGTGTAATATACCACTGTACACAGTCCCAGAGAGTGAAAGGACAGTGTGATAAAACACTGCACCACCCAGTCTGACAATGTGAAAGGACAGTACGATAACCCACTGACCACCCAGTCCCAGAGTGTGAAGGGACAGTGTGATAACCCACTGTACCCAGTCCTTGAGTGTGAAAGGACAGTGTGATAACACACTGTACCCATTCCCAGAGTGTGAAAGGAATGTTTGATAACCCACTGTACCAAGTCCCGGAGTGCGAAAGGACTGTGTGATTACCCACTGCATACAGTCCCAGAGTTTGAAAGGACAGTTTGATAACCCACTGTACCCAGTCCCAATATGTGATGGGACAGTGTGATAACCCACTGTACCTAGTCCCAGAGAGTGAAAGGACAGAATGATAACTCAATGTACCCAGTCCCAGAATGTGAAAGGACAGTGTGATAACCCACTGTACCACCCAGCCCCAGAGTGTGAAAGCACTGTGTGATAACCCACTGTACCCAGTCCCAGAGTTTGAAAGGGCAGTGTAATATACCACTGTACACATTCCCAGAGAGTGAAAGGACAGTGTGGTAAACCACTGCACAACCCAGTCTGACAATGTGAAAGGACAGTACGATAACCCACTGACCACCCAGTCCCAGAGTGTGAAGGGACAGTGTGATAACCCACTGTACCCAGTCCTTGAGTGTGAAAGGACAGTGTGATAACACACTGTACCCAGTCCAGAGTGTGAAAGGAGAGTGTGATAACGCAATGTACAACACAGTCCCAGAATGTGAAAGGACAGTGTGATAACCCACTACACCCAGTCCTTGAGTATGAAAGGACAGTGTGATAACCCACTGTACCACCCAGTCCCAGAGTGTGAAAGGACAGTGTGATAACTCACTGTACCACCCAGTCCCAGAATGTGAAAGGACAATGTGATAACCCACAGGAAACTGTTCCAGTGTGTGAAGGGACAGTGTGATAACCCACTGTACACACTCCCAGAGTGTGAAAGGACAGTGTTTTAACACACTGTACCACTCAGACCCAGAGTCGGAACGGCAGCATGATAAGCCACTGTACCACCCAGTCCTAGTGAGTGAAAGGACAGTGTCATAACACACTGTACCAGCCAATCCCAGAGTGTGAAGGGACAGTGTGATAACCCACTGTACCACCCAGTCCTGTGTGTAATAGGACAGTGTGATGAACCACTCGACCCAGTCCCAGAGTGTGAGAGGACAGTGTGATATCCCACTGTACAGAGTCCCAAAGTGTGAAAGGGCAGTGTGATAACACACTGTACCCATTCCCAGAGTGTGAAAGGAATGTTTGATAACCCACTGTACCAAGTCCCGGAGTGCGAAAGGACTGTGTGATTACCCACTGCATACAGTCCCAGAGTGTGAAAGGACAGTGTGATAACCCACTATACCCAGTCCTAGAGTTTGAACAGACAGTGTGATAACCCAGTCCCAGAGTTTGAACGGACAGTGTGATAACCCACAACCCAGTCCCAGAGTGTGAAAGGACAATGTGATAACCCACTGTACCCAGTCCCAGAGTGTGAAGGAAAGTGTCATAACCCACTTTACCCATTCGCAGAGTATGAAAGGACAGTGTGATAACCCATGGTACCCAGTCCCAAAGTGTGATGGGACAGTGTGATAACCCACTGTACCCAGTCCCAGAGTTTTAAAGGACAGTGTAATATACCAGTGTACACAGTCCCAGAGAGTGAAAGGACAGTGTGATAAAACACTGCACCACCCAGTCTGACAATGTGAAAGGACAGTACGATAACCCACTGACCACCCAGTCCCAGAGTGTGAAGGGACAGTGTGATAACCCACTGTACCCAGTCCTTGAGTGTGAAAGGACAGTGTGATAACACACTGTACCCATTCCCAGAGTGTGAAAGGAATGTTTGATAACCCACTGTACCAAGTCCCGGAGTGCGAAAGGACTGTGTGATGACCTACTGCAGACAGTCCCAGAGTGTGAAAGGACAGTGTGATAACCCACTGTACCCAGTCCCAATGTGTGATGGGACAGTGTGATAACCCACTGTACCTAGTCCCAGAGTGTGAAAGGACAGAATGATAACTCAATGTACCCAGTCCCAGAGTGTGAAAGGACAGTGTGATAACCCACTGCACCCAGTCCCAGAGTTTGAAAGGACAGTGTAATATACCACTGTACACAGTCCCAGAGAGTGAAAGGTCAGTGTGATAAACCACTGCACCACCCAGTCTGACAATGTGAAAGGACAGTACGATAACCCACTGATCACCCAGTCCCAGAGTCTGAAGGGACAGTGTGATAACCCACTGTAGCCGGTCCTTGAGTGTGAAAGGACAGTGTGATAACACACTGTACCCAGTCCAGAGTGTGAAAGGAGAGTGTGATAATGCAATTTATAACACAGTCCCAGAGTGTGAAAGGACAGTGTGATAACCCACTGCACCCAGTCTTTGAGTGTGAAAGGACAGTGTGATAACCCACAACCCAGTCCCAGAGTGTGAAAGGACAATGTGATAACCCACTGTAACCAGTCCTAGAGGGTGAAAGGAAAGTGTCATAACCCACTTTACCCATTCGCAGAGTATGAAAGGACAGTGTGATAACCCACTGTACCCAGTCCCAAAGTGTGATGGGACAGTGTGATAACCCACTGTACCCAGTCCCAGAGTGTGAAAGGACAGAATGATAACTCAATGTACCCAGTCCCAGAGTGTGAAAGGACAGTGTGATAACCCACTGTACCACCCAGCCCCAGAGTGTGAAAGCACTGTGTGATAACCCACTGTACCCAGTCCCAGAGTTTGAAAGGGCAGTGTAATATACCACTGTACACATTCCCAGAGAGTGAAAGGACAGTGTGGTAAACCACTGCACAACCCAGTCTGACAATGTGAAAGGACAGTACGATAACCCACTGACCACCCAGTCCCAGAGTGTGAAGGTACAGTGTGATAACCCACTGTACCCAGTCCTTGAGTGTGAAAGGACAGTTTGATAACACACTGTACCCAGTCCAGAGTGTGAAAGGAGAGTGTGATAACGCAATGTACAACACAGTCCCAGAATGTGAAAGGACAGTGTGATAACCCACTACACCCAGTCCTTGAGTGTGAAAGGACAGTGTGACAACCCACTGTACCACCCAGTCCCAGAGTGTGAAAGGACAGTGTGATAACTCACTGTACCACCCAGTCCCAGAATGTGAAAGGACAATGTGATAACCCACAGGAAACTGTTCCAGTGTGTGAAGGGACAGTGTGATAACCCACTGTACGCACTCCCAGAGTGTGAAAGGACAGTGTTTTAACACACTGTACCACTCAGACCCAGAGTCGGAAAGGCAGCATGATAAGCCACTGTACCACCCAGTCCTAGTGAGTGAAAGGACAGTGTCATAACACACTGTACCAGCCAATCCCAGAGTGTGAAGGGACAGTGTGATAACCCACTTTACCATCCAGTCCTGTGTGTAATAGGACAGTGTGATGAACCACTCGACCCAGTCCCAGAGTGTGAGAGGACAGTGTGATATCCCACTGTACAGAGTCCCAAAGTGTGAAAGGGCAGTGTGATAACACACTGTACCCATTCGCAGAGTGTGAAAGGAATGTTTGATAACCCACTGTACCAAGTCCCGGAGTGCGAAAGGACTGTGTGATTACCCACTGCATACAGTCCCAGAGTGTGAAAGGACAGTGTGATAACCCACTGTACCCAGTCCCAGAGTTTGAAAGGACAGTGTAATATACCACTGTACACAGTCCCAGTGAGTGAAAGGACAGTGTGATAAACCACTGCACCACCCAGTCTGACAATGTGAAAGGACAGTACGATAACCCACTGACCACCCAGTCCCAGATTCTGAAGGGACAGTGTGATAACCCACTGTACCCAGTCCTTGAGTGTGAAAGGACAGTGTGATAACACACTGTACCCAGTCCAGAGTGTGAAAGGAGAGTGTGATAACGCAATTTATAACACAGTCCCAGAGTGTGAAAGGACAGTGTGATAACCCACAACCCAGTCCCAGAGTGTGAAAGGACAATGTGATAACCCACTGTAACCAGTCCTAGAGGGTGAAAGGAAAGTGTCATAACCCACTTTACCCATTCGCAGAGTATGAAAGGACAGTGTGATAACCCACTGTACCCAATCCCAAAGTGTGATGGGACAGTGTGATAACCCACTGTACCCAGTCCCAGAGTGTGAAAGGACAGAATGATAACTCAATGTACCCAGTCCCAGAGTGTGAAAGGACAGTGTGATAACCCACTGTACCACCCAGCCCCAGAGTGTGAAAGCATTGTGTGATAACCCACTGTACCCAGTCCTTGAGTGTGAAAGGACAGTGTGATAACACACTGTACCCATTCCCAGAGTGTGAAAGGAATGTTCGATAACCCACTGTACCAAGTCCCGCAGTACGAAAGGACTGTGTGATTACCTACTGCAGACAGTCCCAGAGTGTGAAAGGACAGTGTGATAACCCACTGTACCCAGTCCCAATGTGTGATGGGACAGTGTGATAACCCACTGTACCTAGTCCCAGAGTGTGAAAGGACAGAATGATAACCCACTGTACCACCCAGCCCCAGAGTGTGAAAGCACTGTGTGATAACCCACTGTACCCAGTCCCAGAGTTTGAAAGGACAGTGTAATATACCACTGCACACATTCCCAGAGAGTGAAACGACAGTGTGGTAAACCACTGCACCACCCAGTCTGACAATGTGAAAGGACAGTACGATAACCCACTGACCACCCAGTCCCAGAATGTGAATGGACAGTGTGATAACCCACTACACCCAGTCCTTGAGTGTGAAAGGACAGTGTGATAACCCACTGTACCACCCAGTCCCAGAGTGTGAAAGGACAGTGTGATAACTCACTGTAACACCCAGTCCCAGAATGTGAAAGGACAATGTGATAACCCACAGGAAACTGTTCCAGTGTGTGAAGGGACAGTGTGATAACCCACTGTACACACTCCCAGAGTGTGAAAGGACAGTGCTTTAACACACTGTACCACTCAGACCCAGAGTCGGAAAGGCAGCATGGTAAGCCACTGTACCACCCAGTCCTAGTGAGTGAAAGGACAGTGTCATAACACACTGTACCAGCCAATCCCAGAGTGTGAAGGGACAGTGTGATAACCCACTGTACCACCCAGTCCTGTGTGTAATAGGACAGTGTGATGAACCACTCAACCCAGTCCCAGAGTGTGAAGGGACAGTGTGATAACCCACTGTACCCAGTCCTTGAGTGTGAAAGGACAGTGTGATAACACACTGTACCCAGTCCAGAATGTGAAAGGAGAGTGTGATAACGCAATGTACAACACAGTCCCAGAATGTGAAAGGACAGTGTGATAACCCACTACACCCAGTCCTTGAGTGTGAAAGGACAGTGTGATAACCCACTGTACCACCCAGTCACAGAGTGTGAAAGCACTGTGTGATAACCCACTGTACCCAGTCCCAGAGTTTGAAAGGGCAGTGTAATATACCACTGTACACATTCCCAGAGAGTGGAAAGGACAGTGTGGTAAACCACTGCACCACCCAGTCTGACAATGTCAAAGGACAGTACGATAACCCACTGACCACCCAGTCCCAGAGTGTGAAGGGACAGTGTGATAACCCACTGTACCCAGTCCTTGAGTGTGAAAGGACAGTGTGATAACACACTGTACCCAGTCCAGAGTGTGAAAGGAGAGTGTGATAACGCAATGTACAACACAGTCCCAGAATGTGAAAGGACAGTGTGATAACCCACTACACCCAGTCGTTGAGTGTGAAAGGACAGTGTGATAACCCACTGTACCACCCAGTCCCAGAGTTTGAAAGGACAGTGTGATAACTCACTGTACCACCCAGTCCCAGAATGTGAAAGGACAATGTGATAACCCACAGGAAACTGTTCCAGTGTGTGAAGGGACAGTGTGATAACCCACTGTACACACTCCCAGAGTGTGAAAGGACAGTGTTTTAACACACTGTACCACTCAGACCCAGAGTCGGAAAGGCAGCATGATAAGCCACTGTACCACCCAGTCCTAGTGAGTGAAAGGACAGTGTCATAAAACACTGTACCAGCCAATCCCAGAGTGTGAAGGGACATTGTGATAACCCACTGTACCACCCAGTCCTGTGTGTAATAGGACAGTGTGATGAACCACACGACCCAGTCCCAGAGTGTGAAGGGACAGTGTGATAACCCACTGTACCCAGTCCTTGAGTGTGAAAGGACAGTGTGATAACACACTGTACCCAGTCCAGAGTGTGAAAGGAGAGTGTGATAACGCAATGTACAACACAGTCCCAGAATGTGAAAGAACAGTGTGATAACCCACTACACCCAGTCCTTGAGTGTGAAAGGACAGTGTGATAACCCACTGTACCACCCAGTCCTGTGTGTAATAGGACAGTGTGATGAACCACTCGACCCAGTCCCAGAGTGTGAGAGGACAGTGTGATATCCCACTGTGCAGAGTCCCAAAGTGTGAAAGGGCAGTGTGATAACACACTGTACCCATTCCCAGAGTGTGAAAGGAATGTTTGATAACCCACTGTACCAAGTCCCGGAGTGCGAAAGGACTGTGTGATTACCCACTGCATACAGTCCCAGAGTGTGAAAGGACAGTGTGATAACCCACTATACCCAGTCCTAGAGTTTGAACAGACAGTGTGATAACCCAGTCCCAGAGTTTGAACGGACAGTGTGATAACCCACAACCCAGTCCCAGAGTGTGAAAGGACAATGTGATAACCCACTGTACCCAGTCCCAGAGTGTGAAAGGAAAGTGTCATAACCCACTTTACCCATTCGCAGAGTATGAAAGGACAGTGTGATAACCCACTGTACCCAGTCCCAAAGTGTGATGGGACAGTGTGATAACCCACTGTACCCAGTCCCAGAGTGTGAAAGGACAGAATGATAACTCAATGTACCCAGTCCCAGAGTGTGAAAGGACAGTGTGATAACCCACTGTACCACCCAGCCCCAGAGTGTGAAAGCACTGTGTGATAACCCACTATACCCAGTCTCAGAGTTTGAAAGGACAGTGTAATATACCACTGTACACAGTCCCAGAGAGTGAAAGGACAGTGTGGTAAACCACAGCACCACCCAGTCTGACAATGTCAAAGGACAGTACGATAACCCACTGACCACCCTGTCCCAGAGTGTGAAGGAACAGTGTGATAACCCACTGTACCCAGTCCTTGAGTGTGAAAGGACAGTGTGATAACACACTGTACCCAGTCCAGAGTGTGAAAGGAGAGTGTGATAACGCAATGTACAAAACAGTCCCAGAATGTGAAAGGACAGGGTGATAACACACTACACCCAGTCCTTGAGTGTGAAAGGACAGTGTGATAACACACTGTACCTAGTCCCAGAGTGTGAAAGGACAGTGTGATAACCCACTCTACCCAGTCCTAGAGTGTGAAAGGACAGTGACATAAACCACAGTACACTGTCCCAGAGTGTGAAGGGAGAGTGTGCTAACCCACTGTACCACCCAGTCCAGAGTGTGAAAGGACAGTCTGATAACCCACGATACCCAATCCCAGAGTGTGGAAGGACAGTGTGGTAACCCACTGAACCCAGTCCCAGAGTGTGAAAGGACATCGTGATAAGCCACTGTAACAAGTCCCAGAGTGTGAAAGGACAGTGTGATAACCCACTGTACCCTGTCCGAGAGTGTGAATGTACAGTGTGATAACCCACTGTACCCTGTACCAGAGTGTGAAAGAACAGTGTGATAACCCACTGTACCATCCAGTCCCAGAGTGTGAAAGGACAGAATGATAACGCAATCTAACCAGTCCCAGCATATGAAAGGACAGTGTGATTACACACTGTACCCAGTCCCAGAGTGTGAAAGGACAATGTGATAACCCACTGTACCACCCAGTCCCAGAGTGTGAAAGGACAGTGTGATAACCCACTGTACCCTGTCCGAGAGTGTGAATGTACAGTGTGATAACCCACTGTACCCTGTACCAGAGTGTGAAAGAACAGTGTGATAACCCACTGTACCATCCAGTCCCAGAGTGTGAAAGGACAGAATGATAACGCAATCTAACCAGTCCCAGCATATGAAAGGACAGTGTGATAACTCACTGTACCACTCAGACCCAGAGTGCTAAAAGGCAGCATGATAAGCCACTGTACACCCAGTCCTAGTGAGTGAAAGGACAGTGTAATAACACACTGTACCAGCCAATCGCAGAGTGTGAAGGGACAGTGTGATAACCCACTGTACCACCCTGTCCTGTGTGTGAAAGGACAGTGTGATGAACCACTCGACCCAGTCCCAGAGTGTGAGAGGACAGTGTGAAATCCCACTGCACAGAGTCCCAAAGTGTGAAAGGGCAGTGTGATAACACACTGTACCCATTCCCAGAGTGTGAAAGGAATGTTTGATAACCCACTGTACCAAGTCCCGGAGTGCGAAAGGACTGTGTGATTACCCACTGCATACAGTCCCAGAGTGTGAAAGGAAAGTGTGATAGCCCACTATACCCAGTCCCAGAGTTTGAACAGACAGTGTGATAACCCAGTTCCAGAGTTTGAACGGACAGTGTGATAACCCACAACCCAGTCCCAGAGTGTGAAAGGACAATGTGATAACCCACTGTACCCAGTCCCAGATTGTGAAAGGAAAGTGTCATAACCCACTTTACCCATTCGCAGAGTATGAAAGGTCAGTGTGATAACCCACTGTACCCAGTCCCAAAGTGTGATGGGACAGTGTGGTAAGCCACTGTACCCAGTCCCAGAGTTTGAAAGGACAGTGTAATATACCACTGCACCACCCGGTCTGAGAATGTGAAAGGACAGTACGATAGCCCACTGGCCACCCAGTCCCAGTCTGTGAATGGACATTGTGATAACACACTGTACCCAATCCCAGAGTGTGAAAGGAATGTTTGATAACCCGCTGTACAGAGTCCCAAAGTGTGAAAGGGCAGTGTGATAACACACTGTACCCATCCCAGAGTATGAAGGGAAAGTTTGATAACCCACTGTACCAAGTTCCAGAGTGTGAAAGGACTGTGTGATTACCCACTCTACCCAGTCCCAGAGTGTGAAAGGACAGTGAGATAACCCACAGTACCCTGTCCCAGAGTTTGAAGGGACAGTGTGCTAACCCACTGCACCCAGTCATTGAGTGTGAAAGGACAGTGTGATAAAACACTGTACCCAGTCCCAGAGTGTGAAAGGACATTGTGATAACCCACTCTACCCAGTCCTAGAGTGTGAAGGGACAGTGATTTTAACCACAGTACACTGTTCCAGAGTGTGAAGGGACAGTGTGCTAACCCACTGTAACACCCAGTCCAGAGTGTGAAAGGACAGTGTGATAACCCCCGATACCCAATCCCAGAGTGTGGAAGGACAGTGTGGTAACCCACTGTACCCAGTCCCAGAGTGTGATGGGACAGTGTGATAAACCATTGTATCCAGTCCCAGAGTGCGAAAGGACAGTGTGGTAACACACTGTACCACTCAGACCGAGAGTGTGAATGTACAGTGTGATAACCCACTGTACCCTGCCCCAGAGTGTGAAAGAACAGTGTGATAACCCACTGTACCATCCAGTCCCAGAGTGTGAAAGGACAGAATGATAACCGACTCGAACCAGTCCCAGCGTATGAAAGGGGAGTGTGATATCCCACTGTACCCAGTCACAGGGTATGAAAGGACAGTGTGATAACCCACTGCACCTTGTCCCAGAGTGTGAAACGACAGTGTGATTACCCACTGTACACAGTCCCAGAGAGTGAAAGGACAGTCTGATAACCCACTGTACCACCCAGTCCGAGAATGTGAAAGGACAGTGCGATAACCCACTGACCACCCAGTCCCACAGTGTGAAAGGATACTCTGATAACCCACTGTACCCAGTCCCAGAGTGTGAAGGGACAGTGTGATAATCCACAGTACCCTGTCCCAGAGTGTGAAGGGACAGTGTGATAACCCACTGTGCCACCCAGTCCAGAGTGTGAAAGGACATTGTGATAACCCACTGTACCTCACAGTCCCAGACTTTGAAAGGATAGTGTGATAACACAATGTACCCAGTCGCAGAGTGTGAAAGGACAGTGCGATAACCTACTGTACCCAGTCCCAGAGTGTGAAAGGACAGTGTGATAATCCACTGTAGCACCCAGTCCCAGAGTGTGAAGGGACAGTGTGATAACCGACAATACCACCCAGTCCAGAGTGTGAAAGGAGAGTGTGATAACGCAATGTACCACACAGTCCCAGAGTGTGAAAGGACAGTGTGATACCCCACTGCACCCAGTCCTTGAGTTTGAAAGGACAGTGTGATAACCCAATGTACCACCCAGCCCCAGAGTGTGAAAGCACTGTGTGATAACCCACTGTACCTAGTCCCAGAGTTTGAAAGGACAGTGTAATATACCACTGTACACAGTCCCAGAGAGTGAAAGGACAGTGTGATAAACCACTGCACCACCCAGTCTGACAATGTGAAAGGACAGTACGATAACCCACTGACCACCCAGTCCCAGAGTCTGAAGGGACAGTGTGATAACCCACTGTACCCAGTCCTTGAGTGTGAAAGGACAGTGTGATAACACACTGTACCCAGTCCAGAGTGTGAAAGGAGAGTGTGATAACGCAATTTATAACACAGTCCCAGAGTGTGAAAGGACAGTGTGATAACCCACTGCACCCAGTCTTTGAGTGTGAAAGGACAGTGTGATAACCCACAACCCAGTCCCAGAGTGTGAAAGGATAATGTGATAACCCACTGTAACCAGTCCCAGAGGGTGAAAGGAAAGTGTCATAAGCCACTTTACCCATTCGCAGAGTATGAAAGGACAGTGTGATAACCCACTGTACCCAGTCCCAAAGTGTGATGGGACAGTGTGATAACCCACTGTACCCAGTCCCAGAGTGTGAAAGGACAGAATGATAACTCAATGTACCCAGTCCCAGAGTGTGAAAGGACAGTGTGATAACCCACTGTACCACCCAGCCCCAGAGTGTGAAAGCACTGTGTGATAACCCACTGTACCCAGTCCCAGAGTTTGAAAGGACAGTGTAATATACCACTGTACACAGTCCCAGAGAGTGAAAGGACAGTGTGGTAAACCACTGCACCACCCAGTCTGACAATGTGAAAGGACAGTACGATAACACACTGACCACCCAGTCCCAGAGTGTGAAGGGACAGTGTGATAACCCACTGTACCCAGTCCTTGAGTGTGAAAGAACAGTGTGATAAGACACTGTACCCAGTCCAGAGTGTGAAAGGAGAGTGTGATAACGCAATGTACAACACAGTCCCAGAATGTAAAAGGACAGTGTGATAACCCACTACACCCAGTCCTTGACTGTGAAAGGACAGTGTGATAACCCACTCTACCCAGTCCTAGAGTGTGAAAGGACAGCGACATAAAGCACAGTACACTGTCCCAGAGTGTGAAGGGACAGTGCGCTAACCCACTGTACCATCCAGTCCAGAGTGTGAAAGGACAGTGTTATAACCCACGATACCCAATCCCAGAGTGTGGAAGGACAGTGTGGTAACCCACTGAACCCAGTCCCAGAGTGTGAAAGGACAGAATGATAACTCAATGTACCCAGTCCCAGAGTGTGAAAGGACAGTGTGATAACCCACTGTACCACCCAGCCCCAGAGTGTGAAAGCACTGTGTGATAACCCACTGTACCCAGTCCCAGAGTTTGAAAGGACAGTGTAATATACCACTGTACAATGTCCCAGAGAGTGAAAGGACAGTGTGGTAAACCACTGCACCAGCCAGTCTGACAATGTGAAAGGACAGTACGATAACCCACTGACTACCCAGTCCCAGAGTGTGAAGGGACAGTGTGATAACCCACTGTACCCAGTCCTTGATTGTGAAAGGACAGTGTGATAACACACTGTACCCAGTCCAGAGTGTGAAAGGAGAGTGTGATAACGCACTGTACAACACAGTCCCAGAATGTGAAAGGACAGTGTGATAACCCACTACACCCAGTCCTTGAGTGTGAAAGGACAATGTGATAACCCACTCTACCCAGTCCTAGAGTGTGAAAGGACAGTGACATAAACCACAGTACACTGTCCCAGAGTATGAAGGGACAGTGTGCTAACCCACTGTACCACCCAGTCCAGAGTGTGAAAGGACAGTGTGATAACCCACGATACCCAATCCCAGAGTGTGGAAGAACAGTGTGGTAACCCACTGAACCCAGTCCCAGAGTGTGATGGGACAGTGTGATAAACCATTGTATCCAGTCCCAGAGTGCGAAAGGACAGAGTGGTAACACACTGTACCACTCAGACCGAGAGTGTGAATGTACAGTGTGATAACCCACTGTACCCTGCCCCAGAGTGTGAAAGAACAGTGTGATAACACACTGTACCATCCAGTCCCAGAGTGTGAAAGGACAGAATGATAACCGACTCGAACCAGTCCCAGCGTATGAAAGGGGAGTGTGATATCCCACTGTACCCAGTCACAGAGTATGAAAGGACAGTGTGATAACCCACTGCACCTTGTCCCAGAGTGTGAACCGACAGTGTGATAACCCACTCTACCCAGTTCTAGAGTGTGAAAGGACAGTGAGATAAACCACAGTACACTGTCCCAGAGTGTGAAAGGACAGTGTGATAACACACTGTACCACTCAGATCCAGAGTGCGAAAGGACAGGGTGATAAGCCACTGTACCACCCAGTCCATAGTGTGAAAGGACAATGTGATAACCCACTGTACCCAGTCCCAGATTGTGAATGGACAGTGTGATAATCAACTTTACCCAATACCTTGAATGTGAAAGGACAGTATGATAACCCACTGTACCCAGTCGCAGAGTGTGAAAGGACAGTATGATAACCCACTGTACCCAGTCCCAGAGTGTGAAAGGACAGTGTATTATTCCACTGCAGCACCCAGTCACAGAGTGTGAAAGGACAGTGTGATAACTCACTGTACCACCCAGTCGCAGAATGTGAAAGGTCAATGTGATAACCCACAAGAGCCTGTTCCAGAGTGTGAAGGGACAGTGTGATAACCCACTGTACGCAGTCCCAGAGAGTGAAAGGACAGTCTGATAACCCACTGTACACCCAGTCGGAGAATGTGAAAGGACAGTGTGATAACCCACTGTACCACCCAGTCCGAGAATGTGAAAGGACAGTGCGATAACCCACTGACCACCCAGTTCCAGAGTGTGAAAGGATAATGTGATAACCCACTGTACCACCCAATCCCAGAGTGTGAAAGGACAGTGTGATAACCCACTGTACCCAGTCCCAGAGTGTGAAAGCACAGTGTGATAACCCACTGTACCCAGTCCCAGAGTGTGAAAGGACAGTGTGATAAACCACTTTACCCAGTCCGAGAGTGTGAAAGAGCAGTGTGATAACCCACTGTACCCTGTCCCAGAGTGTGAAAGAACAGTGTGTTAACCCACTGTACCACCCAGTCCCAGAGTGTGGAAGGACATCGTGATAACCCACTGTACCCAGTCCCAGAGTGTGAAAGGACAGTGTGATAACACACTGTACCCAGTCCGAGAGTGTGAATGTACAGTGCGATAACCCACTGTACCTTGTCCCAGAGTGTGAAAGAACAGTGTGATAACCCACTGTACCATCCAGTCCCAGAGTGTGAAAGGACAGAATGATAACCCACTCTAACCAGTCCCAGCGTATGAAAGGGCAGTGTGATATCCCACTGTACCCAGTCCCAGAGTATGAAAGGACAGTGTGATAACACACTGTACCCAGTCCGAGAGTGTGAATGTACAGTGCGATAACCCACTGTACCTTGTCCCAGAGTGTGAAAGAACAGTGTGATAACCCACTGTACCATCCAGTCCCAGAGTGTGAAAGGACAGAATGATAACCCACTCTAACCAGTCCCAGCGTATGAAAGGGCAGTGTGATATCCCACTGTACCCAGTCCTTGAGTGTGAAAGGACAGTGTGATAACACACTGTACCCAGTCCAGAGTGTGAAAGGAGAGTGTGATAACGCAATTTATAACACAGTCCCAGAGTGTGAAAGGACAGTGTGATAACCCACTGCACCCAGTCTTTGAGTGTGAAAGGACAGTGTGATAACCCACAACCCAGTCCCAGAGTGTGAAAGGATAATGTGATAACCCACTGTAACCAGTCCCAGAGGGTGAAAGGAAAGTGTCATAAGCCACTTTACCCATTCGCAGAGTATGAAAGGACAGTGTGATAACCCACTGTACCCAGTCCCAAAGTGTGATGGGACAGTGTGATAACCCACTGTACCCAGTCCCAGAGTGTGAAAGGACAGAATGATAACTCAATGTACCCAGTCCCAGAGTGTGAAAGGACAGTGTGATAACCCACTGTACCACCCAGCCCCAGAGTGTGAAAGCACTGTGTGATAACCCACTGTACCCAGTCCCAGAGTTTGAAAGGACAGTGTAATATACCACTGTACACAGTCCCAGAGAGTGAAAGGACAGTGTGGTAAACCACTGCACCACCCAGTCTGACAATGTGAAAGGACAGTACGATAACACACTGACCACCCAGTCCCAGAGTGTGAAGGGACAGTGTGATAACCCACTGTACCCAGTCCTTGAGTGTGAAAGAACAGTGTGATAAGACACTGTACCCAGTCCAGAGTGTGAAAGGAGAGTGTGATAACGCAATGTACAACACAGTCCCAGAATGTAAAAGGACAGTGTGATAACCCACTACACCCAGTCCTTGACTGTGAAAGGACAGTGTGATAACCCACTCTACCCAGTCCTAGAGTGTGAAAGGACAGCGACATAAAGCACAGTACACTGTCCCAGAGTGTGAAGGGACAGTGCGCTAACCCACTGTACCATCCAGTCCAGAGTGTGAAAGGACAGTGTGATAACCCACGATACCCAATCCCAGAGTGTGGAAGGACAGTGTGGTAACCCACTGAACCCAGTCCCAGAGTGTGAAAGGACAGAATGATAACTCAATGTACCCAGTCCCAGAGTGTGAAAGGACAGTGTGATAACCCACTGTACCACCCAGCCCCAGAGTGTGAAAGCACTGTGTGATAACCCACTGTACCCAGTCCCAGAGTTTGAAAGGACAGTGTAATATACCACTGTACAATGTCCCAGAGAGTGAAAGGACAGTGTGGTAAACCACTGCACCAGCCAGTCTGACAATGTGAAAGGACGTACGATAACCCACTGACTACCCAGTCCCAGAGTGTGAAGGGACAGTGTGATAACCCACTGTACCCAGTCCTTGATTGTGAAAGGACAGTGTGATAACACACTGTACCCAGTCCAGAGTGTGAAAGGAGAGTGTGATAACGCACTGTACAACACAGTCCCAGAATGTGAAAGGACAGTGTGATAACCCACTACACCCAGTCCTTGAGTGTGAAAGGACAATGTGATAACCCACTCTACCCAGTCCTAGAGTGTGAAAGGACAGTGACATAAACCACAGTACACTGTCCCAGAGTATGAAGGGACAGTGTGCTAACCCACTGTACCACCCAGTCCAGAGTGTGAAAGGACAGTGTGATAACCCACGATACCCAATCCCAGAGTGTGGAAGAACAGTGTGGTAACCCACTGAACCCAGTCCCAGAGTGTGATGGGACAGTGTGATAAACCATTGTATCCAGTCCCAGAGTGCGAAAGGACAGAGTGGTAACACACTGTACCACTCAGACCGAGAGTGTGAATGTACAGTGTGATAACCCACTGTACCCTGCCCCAGAGTGTGAAAGAACAGTGTGATAACACACTGTACCATCCAGTCCCAGAGTGTGAAAGGACAGAATGATAACCGACTCGAACCAGTCCCAGCGTATGAAAGGGGAGTGTGATATCCCACTGTACCCAGTCACAGAGTATGAAAGGACAGTGTGATAACCCACTGCACCTTGTCCCAGAGTGTGAACCGACAGTGTGATAACCCACTCTACCCAGTTCTAGAGTGTGAAAGGACAGTGAGATAAACCACAGTACACTGTCCCAGAGTGTGAAAGGACAGTGTGATAACACACTGTACCACTCAGATCCAGAGTGCGAAAGGACAGGGTGATAAGCCACTGTACCACCCAGTCCATAGTGTGAAAGGACAATGTGATAACCCACTGTACCCAGTCCCAGATTGTGAATGGACAGTGTGATAATCAACTTTACCCAATACCTTGAATGTGAAAGGACAGTATGATAACCCACTGTACCCAGTCGCAGAGTGTGAAAGGACAGTATGATAACCCACTGTACCCAGTCCCAGAGTGTGAAAGGACAGTGTATTATTCCACTGCAGCACCCAGTCACAGAGTGTGAAAGGACAGTGTGATAACTCACTGTACCACCCAGTCGCAGAATGTGAAAGGTCAATGTGATAACCCACAAGAGCCTGTTCCAGAGTGTGAAGGGACAGTGTGATAACCCACTGTACGCAGTCCCAGAGAGTGAAAGGACAGTCTGATAACCCACTGTACACCCAGTCGGAGAATGTGAAAGGACAGTGTGATAACCCACTGTACCACCCAGTCCGAGAATGTGAAAGGACAGTGCGATAACCCACTGACCACCCAGTTCCAGAGTGTGAAAGGATAATGTGATAACCCACTGTACCACCCAATCCCAGAGTGTGAAAGGACAGTGTGATAACCCACTGTACCCAGTCCCAGAGTGTGAAAGCACAGTGTGATAACCCACTGTACCCAGTCCCAGAGTGTGAAAGGACAGTGTGATAAACCACTTTACCCAGTCCGAGAGTGTGAAAGAGCAGTGTGATAACCCACTGTACCCTGTCCCAGAGTGTGAAAGAACAGTGTGTTAACCCACTGTACCACCCAGTCCCAGAGTGTGGAAGGACATCGTGATAACCCACTGTACCCAGTCCCAGAGTGTGAAAGGACAGTGTGATAACACACTGTACCCAGTCCGAGAGTGTGAATGTACAGTGCGATAACCCACTGTACCTTGTCCCAGAGTGTGAAAGAACAGTGTGATAACCCACTGTACCATCCAGTCCCAGAGTGTGAAAGGACAGAATGATAACCCACTCTAACCAGTCCCAGCGTATGAAAGGGCAGTGTGATATCCCACTGTACCCAGTCCCAGAGTATGAAAGGACAGTGTGATAACACACTGTACCACTCAGACCCAGAGTGCGAAAGGACAGGGTGATAAGCCACTGTACCACCCAGTCCTAGTGAGTGAAAGGACAGTGTCATAACGCACTGTACCAGCCGATCCCAGAGTGTGAAGGGACAGTGTGTTAACCCACTTTACCACCCAGTCCAGAGTGTGAAAGGACAGTGTGATAACACACTGGACCCAGTCGCAGAGTATGAAGGGAAAGTTTGATAACCCACTGTACCAAGTTCCAGAGTGTGAAAGGACAGTGTGATTACCCACTGCATACAGTCCAGAGAGTGAAAGGACAGTGTGATAACCCACTGTACCGGGTCCCAGAGTGTGAAAGGACAGTGTGATAACCCACTGTCCGCAGGCCCGGAGTGTGAAGGACAGTGTGATAACGCACTGTACCAACCAATCCCAGAGTGTGTAGGAACAGTGTATTCACCGACTGTACCACCCAGTCCATAGTGTGAAAGGACAGTGTGATAACCCACTGCACCCAGTCCCAGATTGAGAATGGACAGTGTGATAATCAACTTTACCCAATACCTTGAATGTGAAAGGACAGTATGATAACCCACTGTACCCAGTCGCAGAGTGTGAAAGGACAGTATAATAACCCACTGTGGGGTCCCAGAGTGTGAAAGGACATTGTATTAATCCACTGCAGCACCCAGTCACAGAGTGTGAAAGGACAGTATGATAACTCACTGTACCACCCAGTCCCAGAATGTGAAAGGACAATGTGATAACCCTCAAGAGCCTGTTCCAGAGTGTGAAGGGACAGTGTGATAACCCATTGTACGCAGTCCCAGAGAGTGAAAGGACAGTCTGATTTACCACTGTACACCCAGTCGGAGAATGTGAAAGGACAGTGTGATAACCCACTGTACCACCCAGTCCGAGAATGTGAAAGGACAGTTCGATAACCCACTGACCACCCAGTTCCAGACTGTGAAAGGATAATGTGATAACCCACTGTACCACCCAATCCCAGAGTGCGAAAGGACAGTGTGATAACCCACTGTACCCAGTCCCAGAGTGTGAAAGCACAGTGTGATAACACACTGTACCCAGTCCCAGAGTGTGAAAGGACAGTGTGATAACGCACTGTACCACCCAGTCCCAGAGTGTGAAAGGACAGTGTGATAACGCACTGTACCACCCAGTCCCAGAATGTGAAAGGACAATGTGATAACCCACAGGAAACTGTTCCAGAGTGTGAAGGGACAGTGTGATAACCCACTGTACCCAGTCCCAGAGTGTGAAAGGACAGTGTGCTAACACACTGTACCACTCAGACCCAAATTGGGAAAGGCAGGATGATAAGCCACTGTAGCACCCAGTCCTAGTGAGTGAAAGGACGGTGTCATAACACACTGTACCAGCCAATCCCAGAGTGTTAAAGGGCAGTATGTTAACCCACTGTACAACCCAGTCCCAGAGTTTGAAAGGACAGTGTGATAACCCACTGGACCTAGTCCCAGAGTGTGACAGGACAGTGTGATAACCCACTGCACCCAGTGCCAGAGTGTGAAAGGACAGTGCAATAACCCATTGTACCACCCAGTCCCAGAGTGTGAAAGGACAGTGTGATAACCCACTGTGCCACCCTGTCCCAGAGTGGAAAGGACAGTGCGAAAACCCACTGTACCCAGTCCCAAAGTGTGAAAGGAGAGTGTGATAACCCACTGTACCACCTCGTCCCAGAGTGCGAAAGGACAGTATGATAACCCACTGTGCCCTGGCCCAGAGTGTGAAAGGACAGTCTGATAACCCACTGTATCCAGTCCCAGAGTGTGAAAGCACAGTGTAATAACCCACTGTACCCAGTCCCACAGTGTGAAAGGACAGTGTGATAACACACTGTACCCAGTCCCAGAGTGTGAAAGGACAGTGTGATAACCCACTGTACCACCTAGTCCCAGAGTGTGAAAGGACAGTATGATAACCCACTGTAACCTGGCCCAGAGTGTGAAAGGACAGTGTGCTAACCCACTGTACGCAGTTCCAGAGTGTGAAAGGACAGTATGATAACCTACTGTACCCTGCCCCAGACTGTGAAAGGACAGTCTGATAACCCACTGTACCCTGTCCGGAGTGTGAAAGGACAGTGTGATAACCCACTGTACCACCCAGTCCCAGAGTGTGAAAGGACAGTGTGATAATCCACTGTGCCACCCTGTCCCAGAGTGGAAAGGACAGTGCGAAAACCCACTGTACCCAGTCCCAAAGTGTGAAAGGAGAGTGTGATAACCCACTGTACCACCTAGTCCCAGAGTGCGAAAGGACAGTATGATAACCCACTGTGCCCTGGCCCAGAGTGTGAAAGGACAGTCTGATAACCCACTGTATCCAGTCCCAGAGTGTGAAAGCACAGTGTAATAACCCACTGTACCCAGTCCCACAGTGTGAAAGGACAGTGTGATAACACACTGTACCCAGTCCCAGACTGTGAAAGGACAGTGTGATAACCCACTGTACCCTGTCCCAGAGTTTGAAAGAACAGTGTGTTAACCCACTGTACCAGCCAGTCCCAGAGTGTGAAAGGACATCGTGATAACCCACTGTACCCTGTCCCAGAGTGTGAAAGAACAGTGTGATAACCCACTGTACCATCCAGTCCCAGAGTGTGAAAGCACAGAATGATAACCCACACTAACCAGTCCCAGCGTATGAAAGGGCAGTGTGATATCCCACTGTACCCAGTCCCAGAGTATGAAAGGACAGTGTGATACACACTGTACCACTCAGACCCAGAGTGCGAAAGGACAGGGTGATAAGCCACTGTACCACCCAGTCCTAGTGAGTGAAAGGAGAGTGTCATAACGCACTGTACCAGCCAATCCCAGAGTGTGAAGGGACAGTGTGATAACACACTGTACCACTCAGACCCAGAGTGCGAAAGGACAGGGTGATAAGCCACTGTACCACCCAGTCCTAGTGAGTGAAAGGAGAGTGTCATAACGCACTGTACCAGCCAATCCCAGAGTGTGAAGGGACAGTGTGTTAACCCACTGTACCACCCAGTCCAGAGTGTGAAAGGACAGTGTGATAACACACTGGACCCAGTCCCAGAGTATGAAGGGAAAGTTTGATAACCCACTGTACCAAGTCCCAGAGTGTGAAAGGACAGTGTGATTACCCACTGCATACAGTCCAGAGAGTGAAAGGACAGTGTGATAACCCACTGTATTACCCAGTCCGAGAATGCGAAAGGACAGTGTGATAACCCACTGTACCTAGTCCCAGAGTGTGACAGGACAGTGTGATAACCCACTGCACCCAGTGCCAGAGTGTGAAAGGACAGTGCAATAACCCATTGTACCACCCAGTCCCAGAGTGTGAAAGGACAGTGTGATAACCCACTGTGCCACCCTGTCCCAGAGTGGAAAGGACAGTGCGAAAACCCACTGTACCCAGTCCCAAAGTGTGAAAGGAGAGTGTGATAACCCACTGTACCACCTAGTCCCAGAGTGCGAAAGGACAGTATGATAACCCACTGTGCCCTGGCCCAGAGTGTGAAAGGACAGTCTGATAACCCACTGTATCCAGTCCCAGAGTGTGAAAGCACAGTGTAATAACCCACTGTACCCAGTCCCACAGTGTGAAAGGACAGTGTGATAACACACTGTACCCAGTCCCAGACTGTGAAAGGACAGTGTGATAACCCACTGTACCCTGTCCCAGAGTTTGAAAGAACAGTGTGTTAACCCACTGTACCATCCAGTCCCAGAGTGTGAAAGGACATCGTGATAACCCACTGTACCCAGTCCCAGAGTGTGAAAGGACAGTGTGATAACCCACTGTACCACCCTGTCCAGAGTGTGAAAGGAGAGTGTGATAACGCACTGTACCAGCCAATCCCAGAGTGTGAAAGGACAGTGTGATAACCCACTGTACCACCCAGTCCAGAGTGTGAAAGGACAGTGTGATAACACACTGGACCCAGTCCCAGAGTATGAAGGGAAAGTTTGATAACCCACTGTACCAAGTTCCAGAGTGTGAAAGGACAGTGTGATTACCCACTGCATACAGTCCAGAGAGTGAAAGGACAGTGTGATAACCCACTGTACCCGGTCCCAGAGTGTGAAAGGACAGTGTGATAACCCACTGTCCGCAGGCCCGGAGTGTGAAGGACAGTGTGATAACGCACTGTACCAACCAATCCCAGAATGTGTAGGGACAGTGTATTCACCCACTGTACCACCCAGTCCATAGTGTGAAAGGACAGTGTGATAACCCACTGTACCCAGTCCCAGATTGTGAATGGACAGTGTGATAATCAACTTTACCCAATACCTTGAATGTGAAAGGACAGTATGATAACCCACTGTACCCAGTCGCAGAGTGTGAAAGGATAGTATAATAACCCACTGTACCCAGTCCCAGAGTGTGCAAGGACAGTGTATTAATCCACTGCAGCACCCAGTCACAGAGTGTTAAAGGACAGTATGATAACTCACTGTACCACCCAGTCCCAGAATGTGAAAGGACAATGTGATAACCCTCAAGAGCCTGTTCCAGAGTGTGAAGGGACAGTGTGATAACCCATTGTACGCAGTCCCAGAGAGTGAAAGGACAGTCTGATTACCCACTGTACACCCAATCGGAGAATGTGAAAGGACAGTGTGATAACCCACTGTACCACCCAGTCCGAGAATATGAAAGGGCAGTTCGATAACCCACTGACCACCCAGTTCCAGAGTGTGAAAGGATAATGTGATAACCCACTGTACCACCCAATCCCAGAGTGCGAAAGGACAGTGTGAAAACCCACTGTACCCAGTCCCAGACTGTGAAAGCACAGTGTGATAACCCACTGTACCCAGTCCCACAGTGTGAAAGGACAGTGTGATAACCCACTGTACCAAGTCCCAGAATGTGAAACGACAGTGTGATAACCCACTGTACCACCCAGTCCATAGTGTGAAAGGTCAGTGTGATAACCCACTGTACCCAGTCCCAGATTGTGAATGGACAGTGTGATAACCAACTTTACCCAATACCTTGAATGTGAAAGGACAGTATGATAACCCACTGTACACCCAGTCGGAGAATGTGAAACGACAGTGTGATAACCCACTGACCACCTAGTTCCAGAGTGTGAAAGGATAATGTGATAACCCACTGTACCACCCAATCCCAGAGTGTGAAAGGACAGTGTGATAACACACTGTACCCAGTCCCAGAGTGTGAAAGGACAGCGTGATAACGCACTGTACCACCCAGTCCCAGAGTGTGAAAGGACAGTGTGATAACTCACAGTATCACCCAGTCCCAGAGTGTGAAAGGACAGTGTGATAACCCACTGTACCCAGTCCCAGAGTGTGAAAGGACAGTGTGATAACACACTGTACCACTCAGACCCAAATTGGGAAAGGCAGGATGATAAGCCACTGTACCACCCAGTTCTAGTGAGTGAAAGGACGGTGTCATAACACACTGTACCAGACAATCCCAGAGTGTTAAAGGGCAGTATGTTAACCCACTGTACAACCCAGTCCCAGAGTTTGAAAGGACAGTGTGATAACCCACTGTACCTAGTCCCAGAGTGTGACAGGACAGTGTGATAACCCACTGTACCCAGTCCCAGAGTGTGAAAGGACAGTGCAATAACCCATTGTACCACCCAGTCCCAGAGTGTGAAAGGACAGTGTGATAACCCACTGTGCCACCCTGTCCCAGAGTGGAAAGGACAGTGCGAAAACCCACTGTACCCAGTCCCAAAGTGTGAAAGGAGAGTGTGATAACCCACTGTACCACCTAGTCCCAGAGTGCGAAAGGACAGTATGATAACCCACTGTACCCTGGCCCAGAGTGTGAAAGGACAGTCTGATAACCCACTGTATCCAGTCCCAGAGTGTGAAACCACAGTGTAATAACCCGCTGTACCCAGTCCCACAGTGTGAAAGGACAGTTTGATAACACACTGTACCCAGTCCCAGAGTGTGAAAGGACAGCGTGATAACCCACTGTACCACCTAGTCCCAGAGTGTGAAAGGACAGTATGATAACCCACTGTACCCTGGCCCAGAGTGTGAAAGGACAGTGTGCTAACCCACTGTACGCAGTTCCAGAGTGTGAAAGGACAGTATGATAACCTACTGTACCCTTCCCCAGACTGTGAAAGGACAGTGTGATAACCCACTGTACCCTGTCCCAGAGTGTGAAAGAACAGTGTGTTAACCCACTGTACCAGCCAGACCCAGAGTGTGAAAGGACATCGTGATAACCCACTGTACCTCGTCCCAGAGTGTGAAAGGACAGTGTGATAACCCACTGTACCCAGTCCGAGAGTGTGAATGTACAGTGCGATAACCCACTGTACCCTGTCCCAGAGTGTGAAAGAACAGTGTGATAACCCACTGTACCATCCAGTCCCAGAGTGTGAAAGGACAGAATGATAACCCACTCTAACCAGTCCCAGCGTATGAAAGGGCAGTGTGATATCCCACTGTACCCAGTCCCAGAGTATGAAAGGACAGTGTAATACACACTGTACCACTCAGACCCAGAGTGCGAAAGGATAGGGTGATAAGCCACTGTACCACCCAGTCCGAGTGAGTGAAAGTAGAGTGTCATAACGCACTGTACCAGCCAATCCCAGAGTGTGAAGGGACAGTGTGTTAACCCACTGTACCACCCAGTCCAGAGTGTGAAAGGACAGTGTGATAACACACTGGACCCAGTCCCAGAGTATGAAGGGAAAGTTTGATAACCCACTGTGCCAAGTCCCAGAGTGTGAAAGGACAGTGTGATTACCCACTGCATACAGTCCAGAGAGTGAAAGGACAGTGTGATAACCCACTGTACTACCCAGTGCGAGAATGCGAAAGGACAGTATGATAACCCATTGTACCCAGTCCCAGAGTGTGAAAGGATACTGTGATAACCCACTGTACCCGGTCCCAGAGTGTGAAAGGACAGTGTGATAACCCACTGTCCGCAGGCCCAAAGTGTGAAGGACAGTGTGATAACCCACTGTACCACCCAGTCCATAGTGTGAAAGGACAGTGTGATAACCCACTGTACCCAGTCCCAGATTGTGAATGGACAGTGTGATAATCAACTTTACCCAATACCTTGAATGTGAAAGGACAGTATGATAACCACTGTACCCAGTCGCAGAGTGTGACAGGACAGTATGATAACCCACTGTACCCAGTCCCAGAGTGTGAAAGGACAGTGTATTAATCCACTGCAGCACCCAGTCACAGAGTGTGAAAGGACAGTGTGATAACTCACTGTACCATCCAGTCCCAGAATGTGAAAGGACAATGTGATAACCCACAAGAGCCTGTTCCAGAGTGTGAAGGGACAGTGTGATAACCCACTGTACGCAGTCCCAGAGAGTGAAAGGACAGTCTGATAACCCACTGTACACCCAGTCGGAGAATGTGAAAGGACAGTGTGATAACCCACTGTACCACCCAGACCGAGAATGTGAAAGGACAGGGCGATAACCCACTGACCACCCAGTTCCAGAGTGTGAAAGGATAATGTGATAACCCACTGTAACACCCAATCCCAGAGTTTGAAAGGACAGTGTGATAACCCACTGTACCCAGTCCCAGAGTGTGAAAGCACAGTGTGATAACCCACTGTAGCCAGTCCCAGAGTGTGAAAGGACAGTGTGATAACCCACTGTACCACCCAGTCCCAGAGTGTGGAAGGACAGTGTGATAACTCACTGTATCACTCAGTCCCGAATGTGAAAGGACAATGTGACAACCCACTGTACCCAGTCCCAGAGTGTGAAAGCACAGTGTGACAACCTACTGTACCGAGTCCCAGAGTCTGAAAGGACAGTGTGATAACACACTGTACCCAGTCGCAGAATGTGAAAGGACCGTGCGATAACCTGCTTTACCCACTCACACAGTGTGAAAGGAGAGTGTGATAATCCACTGTAGCACCCAGTCCCAGAGTGTGAAGGGACAGTGTGATAACCCACTGTATAACCCAGTCCAGAGTGTGAAAGGAGAGTGTGATAACGCAATGTACAACACAGTCCCAGAGTGTGAAAGGACAGTGTGATAACCCACTGCACCCAGTCCTTGAGTGTGAAAGGACCAGTGTGATAACACACTTTACCCAGTCCCAGAGTGTGAAAGGACAGTGTGGTAACCCACTGTACCCAGTCCCAGAGTGTGATGGGACAGTGTGATAAACCACTGTAACCAGTCCCAGAGTGCGAAAGGACAGTGTGATAACCCACTGTACCCAGTCCGAGAGTGTGAAAGAGCAGTGTGATAACCGACTGTACCCTGTCCCAGAGTGTGAAAGAACAGTGTGTTAACCCACTGTACCACCCAGTGCCAGAGTGTGAAAGGACATCGTGATAACCCACTGTACCCAGTCCCAGAGTGTGAAAGGACAGTGTGATAACCCACTGTACCCAGTCCGAGAGTGTGAATGTACAGTGCGATAACCCACTGTACCCTGTCCCAGAGTGTGAAAGAACAGTGTGATAACCCACTGTACCATCCAGTCCCAGAGTGTGAAAGGACAGAATGATAACCCACTCTAACCAGTCCCAGCGTATGTAAGGGCAGTGTGATATCCCACAGTACCCAGTCCCAGAGGATGAAAGGACAGTGTGATAACACACTGTACCTCTCAGATCCAGAGTGCGAAAGGACAGGGTGATAAACCACTGTACCACCCAGTCCTAGTGAGTGAAAGGACAGTGTCATAACGCACTGTACCAGCCAATCCCAGTGTGTGAAGGGACAGTGTGTTAACCCACTTTACCACCCAGTCCAGAGTGTGAAAGGACAGTGTGATTAACCACTGGACACAGTCCTAGAGTGTGAAAGGACAGTGTGATAACACACTGGACCCAGTCCCAGAGTATGAAGGGAAAGTTTGATAACCCACTGTACCAAGTTCCAGAGTGTGAAAGGACAGTGTGATTACTCACTGCATGCAGTCCAGAGAGTGAAAGGACAGTGTGATAACCCACTGTACTACCTAGTCCGAGAATGCGAAAGGACAGTATGATAACCCACTGTACGGAGTCCCAGAGTGTGAAAGGATACTGTGATAACCCAGTGTACCCAGTCCCAGAGTGTGAAAGGACAGTGTGATAACCCACTGTCCGCAGGCCCGGAGTGTGAAGGACAGTGTGATAACGCACTGTACCAACCAATCCCAGAGTGTGTAGGGACAGTGTATTCACCCACTGTACCACCCAGTCCATAGTGTGAAGGGACAGTGTGATAACCCACTGTACCCAGTCCCAGATTGTGAATGGACAGTGTGATAATCAACTTTACCCAATACCTTGAATGTGAAAGGACAGTATGATAACCCACTGTACCCAGTCGCAGAGTGTGAAAGGACAGTATGATAACCCACTGTACCCAGTCCCAGAGTGTGAAAGGACAGTGTATTAATCCACTGCAGCACCCAGTCACAGAGTGTGAAAGGACAGTGTGATAACTCACTGTACCATCCAGTCCCAGAATATGAAAGGACAATGTGATAACCCACAAGAGCCTGTTCCAGAGTGTGAAGGGACAGTGTGATAACCCACTGTACGCAGTCCCAGAGAGTGAAAGGACAGTCTGATAACCCACTGTACACCCAGTCGGAGAATGTGAAAGGACAGTGTGATAACCCACTGTACCACCCAGTCCGAGAATGTGAAAGGACAGTGCGATAACCCACTGACCACCCAGTTCCAGAGTGTGAAAGGATAATGTGATAACCCACTGTAACACCCAATCCCAGAGTGTGAAAGGACAGTGTGATAACCCACTGTACCCAGTCCCAGAGTGTGAAAGCACAGTGTGATAACCCACTGTAGCCAGTCCCAGAGTGTGAAAAGACAGTGTGATAACCCACTGTACCACCCAGTCCCAGAGTGTGGAAGGACAGTGTGATAACTCACTGTATCACCCAATCCCGAATGTGAAAGGACAATGTGATAACCCACTGTACCCAGTCCCAGAGTGTGAAAGCACAGTGTGATAACCTACTGTACCGAGTCCCAGAGTCTGAAAGGACAGTGTGATAACACACTGTACCCAGTCGCAGAATGTGAAAGGACCGTGCGATAACCTGCTTTACCCACTCACACAGTGTGAAAGGAGAGTGTGATAATCCACTGTAGCACCCAGTCCCAGAGTGTGAAGGGACAGTGTGATAACCCACTGTACCACCCATTCCAGAGTGTGAAAGGAGAGTGTGATAACGCAATGTACAACACAGTCCCAGAGTGTGAAAGGACAGTGTGATAACCCACTGCACCCAGTCCTTGAGTGTGAAAGGACCAGTGTGATAACACACTTTACCCAGTCCCAGAGTGTGAAAGGACAGTGTGATAACCCACTCTACCCAGTCCTAGAGTGTGAAAGGACAGTGAGATAAACCACAGTACACTGTCCCAGAGTGTGAAGGGACAGTGTGATAACCCACTGTACCACCCAGTCCAGATTATGAAAGGACAGTATGATAACCCACCATACCGAATCCCAGAGTGTGGAAGGACAGTGTGGTAACCCACTGTACCCAGTCCCAGAGTGTGATGGGACAGTGTGATAAACCACTGTACCCAGTCCCAGAGTGCGAAAGGACAGTGTGATAACCCACTGTACCCAGTCCGAGAGTGTGAAAGAGCAGTGTGATAACCGACTGTACCCTGTCCCAGAGTGTGAAAGAACAGTGTGTTAACCCACTGTACCACCCAGTGCCAGAGTGTGAAAGGACATCGTGATAACCCACTGTACCCAGTCCCAGAGTGTGAAAGGACAGTGTGATAACCCACTGTACCACCCAGTCCAGATTATGAAAGGACAGTATGATAACCCACCATACCGAATCCCAGAGTGTGGAAGGACAGTGTGGTAACCCACTGTACCCAGTCCCAGAGTGTGATGGGACAGTGTGATAAACCACTGTACCCAGTCCCAGAGTGCGAAAGGACAGTGTGATAACCCACTGTACCCAGTCCGAGAGTGTGAAAGAGCAGTGTGATAACCGACTGTACCCTGTCCCAGAGTGTGAAAGAACAGTGTGTTAACCCACTGTACCACCCAGTGCCAGAGTGTGAAAGGACATCGTGATAACCCACTGTACCCAGTCCCAGAGTGTGAAAGGACAGTGTGATAACCCACTGTACCATCCAGTCCCAGAGTGTGAAAGGACAGAATGATAACCCACTCTAACCAGTCCCAGCGTATGTAAGGGCAGTGTGATATCCCACAGTACCCAGTCCCAGAGGATGAAAGGACAGTGTGATAACACACTGTACCTCTCAGATCCAGAGTGCGAAAGGACAGGGTGATAAACCACTGTACCACCCAGTCCTAGTGAGTGAAAGGACAGTGTCATAACGCACTGTACCAGCCAATCCCAGTGTGTGAAGGGACAGTGTGTTAACCCACTTTACCACCCAGTCCAGAGTGTGAAAGGACAGTGTGATTAACCACTGGACACAGTCCTAGAGTGTGAAAGGACAGTGTGATAACACACTGGACCCAGTCCCAGAGTATGAAGGGAAAGTTTGATAACCCACTGTACCAAGTTCCAGAGTGTGAAAGGACAGTGTGATTACTCACTGCATGCAGTCCAGAGAGTGAAAGGACAGTGTGATAACCCACTGTACTACCTAGTCCGAGAATGCGAAAGGACAGTATGATAACCCACTGTACGGAGTCCCAGAGTGTGAAAGGATACTGTGATAACCCAGTGTACCCAGTCCCAGAGTGTGAAAGGACAGTGTGATAACCCACTGTCCGCAGGCCCGGAGTGTGAAGGACAGTGTGATAACGCACTGTACCAACCAATCCCAGAGTGTGTAGGGACAGTGTATTCACCCACTGTACCACCCAGTCCATAGTGTGAAGGGACAGTGTGATAACCCACTGTACCCAGTCCCAGATTGTGAATGGACAGTGTGATAATCAACTTTACCCAATACCTTGAATGTGAAAGGACAGTATGATAACCCACTGTACCCAGTCGCAGAGTGTGAAAGGACAGTATGATAACCCACTGTACCCAGTCCCAGAGTGTGAAAGGACAGTGTATTAATCCACTGCAGCACCCAGTCACAGAGTGTGAAAGGACAGTGTGATAACTCACTGTACCATCCAGTCCCAGAATGTGAAAGAACAATGTGATAACCCACAAGAGCCTGTTCCAGAGTGTGAAGGGACAGTGTGATAACCCACTGTACGCAGTCCCAGATAGTGAAAGGACAGTCTGATAACCCACTGTAGACCCAGTCGGAGAATGTGAAAGGACAGTGTGATAACCCACTGTACCACACAGTCCGAGAATGGGAAAGGACAGTGCGATAACCCACTGAGCACCCAGTTCCAGAGTGTGAAAGGATAATGTGATAACCCACTGTACCACCCAGTCCGAGAATGTGAAAGGACAGTGCGATAACCCACTGACCACCCAGTTCCAGAGTGTGAAAGGATAATGTGATAACCCACTGTACCTCCCAATCCCAGAGTGTGAAAGGACAGTGTGATAACACACTGTACCCAGTCCCAGAGTGTGAAAGGACAGTGTGATAACGCACTGTACCACCCAGTCCCAGAGTGTGAAAGGAAAGTGTGAAAACCCACTGTACCCAGTCCCAAAGTGTGAAAGGACAGTGTGATAACTCACTGTACCACCCAGTCCCAGAGTGTGAACGGACAGTGTGACAACGCACTGTACCCAGTCCCAGAGTGCGAAAGGACAGTGTGATAACTTACTGTACCACCCAGTCCCAGAGTGTGAAAGGACTGTGTGAAAACCAACTGTACCACCCTGTCCCAGAGTTTGAAAGGACAGTGTGATAACCCACTGTACCCAGTCCCAGAGTATGAAAGGACAGTGCGATAACCCACTGTATCACCCAGTCCCAGAGTGTGAAAGGACAGTGTGATAACCCATTGTACCACCCTGTCCCAGAGTGGAAAGGAATGTATGAAAACTCACTGTACCCAGTCCCAAAGTGTGAAAGGACAGTGTGATAACTCACTGTACCACCCAGTCCCAGAGTGTGAAAGGAAAGTGTGAAAACCCACTGTACCCAGTCCCAAAGTGTGAAAGGACAGTGTGATAACTCACTGTACCACCCAGTCCCAGAGTGTGAACGGACAGTGTGACAACGCACTGTACCCAGTCCCAGAGTGCGAAAGGACAATGTGATAACTTACTGTACCACCCAGTCCCAGAGTGTGAAAGGACTGTGTGAAAACACACTGTACCACCCAGTCCCAGTGTGTGAAAGGACAGTGTGATAACCCACTGTCCCACCGAAACACAGAGTGTGAATGGACAGTGTGATTACTCACTGTACCCAGTCCCAGAGTGTGACAGGACAGTGTGATAACCCACTGTACCCAGTCCCAGAGTGTGAAAGATCAGTGTGAGAACCCACTGTACCACCCAGTCCCAGAGTCTGAATGGACAGTGTGATTACCCACTGTACCCACTCCCAGAGTGTGAAAGAACAGTGTGATTACCCACTGTACCGAGTCCTAGAGAGTGACAGGACAGTGTGATAACCCACTGTACCCAGTCCCAGAATGTGAAAGGACAGTCTGAAAACCCACTGTACCCAGTCCCAGATTATTAAAGGACTGTGTGATAACCCACTATACCCAGTCCCAGAGTGTGAAAGGACAGTGTGATAACGCAATTTACCCAGTCCCAGAGTGTGAAAGGACAGTGTAATAACCCACTGTACCACCCAGTCCCAGTGTGTGAAAGGACAGTGTGATAACCCACAGGAAACTGTTCCAGAGTGTGAAGGGACAGTGTGATAACCCACTGTAAACAGTCCCAGAGTGTGAAAGGACAGTGTGATAACACACTGTACGGAGTCCCAGAGTGTGAAAGGATACTGTGATAACCCAGTGTACCCAGTCCCAGAGTGTGAAAGGACAGTGTGATAACCCACTGTCCGCAGGCCCGGAGTGTGAAGGACAGTGTGATAACGCACTGTACCAACCAATCCCAGAGTGTGTAGGGACAGTGTATTCACCCACTGTACCACCCAGTCCATAGTGTGAAGGGACAGTGTGATAACCCACTGTACCCAGTCCCAGATTGTGAATGGACAGTGTGATAATCAACTTTACCCAATACCTTGAATGTGAAAGGACAGTATGATAACCCACTGTACCCAGTCGCAGAGTGTGAAAGGACAGTATGATAACCCACTGTACCCAGTCCCAGAGTGTGAAAGGACAGTGTATTAATCCACTGCAGCACCCAGTCACAGAGTGTGAAAGGACAGTGTGATAACTCACTGTACCATCCAGTCCCAGAATGTGAAAGAACAATGTGATAACCCACAAGAGCCTGTTCCAGAGTGTGAAGGGACAGTGTGATAACCCACTGTACGCAGTCCCAGATAGTGAAAGGACAGTCTGATAACCCACTGTAGACCCAGTCGGAGAATGTGAAAGGACAGTGTGATAACCCACTGTACCACACAGTCCGAGAATGGGAAAGGACAGTGCGATAACCCACTGAGCACCCAGTTCCAGAGTGTGAAAGGATAATGTGATAACCCACTGTACCACCCAGTCCGAGAATGTGAAAGGACAGTGCGATAACCCACTGACCACCCAGTTCCAGAGTGTGAAAGGATAATGTGATAACCCACTGTACCTCCCAATCCCAGAGTGTGAAAGGACAGTGTGATAACACACTGTACCCAGTCCCAGAGTGTGAAAGGACAGTGTGATAACGCACTGTACCACCCAGTCCCAGAGTGTGAAAGGAAAGTGTGAAAACCCACTGTACCCAGTCCCAAAGTGTGAAAGGACAGTGTGATAACTCACTGTACCACCCAGTCCCAGAGTGTGAACGGACAGTGTGACAACGCACTGTACCCAGTCCCAGAGTGCGAAAGGACAGTGTGATAACTTACTGTACCACCCAGTCCCAGAGTGTGAAAGGACTGTGTGAAAACCAACTGTACCACCCTGTCCCAGAGTTTGAAAGGACAGTGTGATAACCCACTGTACCCAGTCCCAGAGTATGAAAGGACAGTGCGATAACCCACTGTATCACCCAGTCCCAGAGTGTGAAAGGACAGTGTGATAACCCATTGTACCACCCTGTCCCAGAGTGGAAAGGAATGTATGAAAACTCACTGTACCCAGTCCCAAAGTGTGAAAGGACAGTGTGATAACTCACTGTACCACCCAGTCCCAGAGTGTGAAAGGAAAGTGTGAAAACCCACTGTACCCAGTCCCAAAGTGTGAAAGGACAGTGTGATAACTCACTGTACCACCCAGTCCCAGAGTGTGAACGGACAGTGTGACAACGCACTGTACCCAGTCCCAGAGTGCATAAGGACAGTGTGATAACTTACTGTACCACCCAGTCCCAGAGTGTGAAAGGACTGTGTGAAAACACACTGTACCACCCAGTCCCAGTGTGTGAAAGGACAGTGTGATAACCCACTGTCCCACCGAAACACAGAGTGTGAATGGACAGTGTGATTACTCACTGTACCCAGTCCCAGAGTGTGACAGGACAGTGTGATAACCAACTGTACCCAGTCCCAGAGTGTGAAAGATCAGTGTGAGAACCCACTGTACCACCCAGTCCCAGAGTCTGAATGGACAGTGTGATTACCCACTGTACCCACTCCCAGAGTGTGAAAGAACAGTGTGATTACCCACTGTACCGAGTCCTAGAGAGTGACAGGACAGTGTGATAACCCACTGTACCCAGTCCCAGAATGTGAAAGGACAGTCTGAAAACCCACTGTACCCAGTCCCAGATTATTAAAGGACTGTGTGATAACCCACTATACCCAGTCCCAGAGTGTGAAAGGACAGTGTGATAACGCAATTTACCCAGTCCCAGAGTGTGAAAGGACAGTGTAATAACCCACTGTACCACCCAGTCCCAGTGTGTGAAAGGACAGTGTGATAACCCACAGGAAACTGTTCCAGAGTGTGAAAGGACAGTGTGATAACCCACTGTAAACAGTCCCAGAGTGTGAAAGGACAGTGTGATAACACACTATACCACTCAGACCCAAATTGGGAAAGGCAGGATGATAAGCCACTGTACCACCCAGTCCTAGTGAGTGAGAGGACGGTGTCATAACACACTGTATCAGCCAATCCCAGAGTGTTAAAGGGCAGTATGTTAACCCACTGTACAACCCAGTCCCAGAGTTTGAAAGGACAGTGTGATAACCCACTGTACCTAGTCCCAGAGTGTGACAGGACAGTGTGATAACCCACTGTACCCAGTCCCAGAGTGTGAAAGGACAGTGCAATAACCCATTGTACCACCCAGTCCCAGAGTGTGAAAGGACAGTGTGATAACCCACTGTGCCACCCTGTCCCAGAGTGGAAAGAACAGTGCGAAAACCCACTGTACCCAGTCCCAAAGTGTGAAAGGAGAGTGTGATAACCCACTGTACCACCTAGTCCCAGAGTGCGAAAGGACAGTATGATAACCCACTGTACCCTGGCCCAGAGTGTGAAAGGACAGTCTGATAACCCACTGTATCCAGTCCCAGAGTGTGAAAGCACAGTGTAATAACCCACTGTACCCAGTCCAACAGTGTGAAAGGACAGTGTGATAACACACTGTACCCTGGCCCAGAGTGTGAAAGGACAGTGTGCTAACCCACTGTACGCAGTTCCAGAGTGTGAAAGGACAGTATGATAACCTACTGTACCCTGTCCCAGACTGTGAAAGGACAGTGTGATAACCCACTGTACCCTGTCCCAGAGTGTGAAAGGACATGGTGATAACCCACTGCACCCAGTCCTTGAGTGTGAAAGGATAGTGTGATAGCACACTGTACCCAGTCCCAGAGTGTGAAAGGACAGTGTGATAACCCACTCTACCCAGTCCTAGCGTGTGAAAGGACAGTGAGATAAACCACAGTACACTGTCCCAGAGTGTGAAGGGACAGTTTGTTAACCCACTGTACCACCCAGTCCAGAGTGTGAAAGGACAGTGTGATAACCCACGATATCCTATCCCAGAGGGTGGAAGAACAGTGTGGTAACCCACTGTACCCTGTCCCAGAGTGGAAAGAACAGTGCGAAAACCCACTGTACCCAGTCCCAAAGTGTGAAAGGAGAGTGTGATAACCCACTGTACCACCTAGTCCCAGAGTGCGAAAGGACAGTATGATAACCCACTGTACCCTGGCCCAGAGTGTGAAAGGACAGTCTGATAACCCACTGTATCCAGTCCCAGAGTGTGAAAGCACAGTGTAATAACCCACTGTACCCAGTCCAACAGTGTGAAAGGACAGTGTGATAACACACTGTACCCTGGCCCAGAGTGTGAAAGGACAGTGTGCTAACCCACTGTACGCAGTTCCAGAGTGTGAAAGGACAGTATGATAACCTACTGTACCCTGTCCCAGACTGTGAAAGGACAGTGTGATAACCCACTGTACCCTGTCCCAGAGTGTGAAAGGACATGGTGATAACCCACTGCACCCAGTCCTTGAGTGTGAAAGGATAGTGTGATAGCACACTGTACCCAGTCCCAGAGTGTGAAAGGACAGTGTGATAACCCACTCTACCCAGTCCTAGCGTGTGAAAGGACAGTGAGATAAACCACAGTACACTGTCCCAGAGTGTGAAGGGACAGTTTGTTAACCCACTGTACCACCCAGTCCAGAGTGTGAAAGGACAGTGTGATAACCCACGATATCCTATCCCAGAGGGTGGAAGAACAGTGTGGTAACCCACTGTACCCTGGCCCAGAGTGTGAAAGGACAGTGTGATAACCCACTGTACCCAGTCACAGAGTGTGAAAGCACAGTGTGATAACCCACTGTACCCAGTCCCACAGTGTGAAAGGACAGTGTGATAACACACTGTACCCAGTCCCAGAGTGTGAAAGGACAGTGTGATAACCCACTGTACCCTGGCCCAGAGTGTGATAGGACAGTGTGCTAACCCACTTTACGCAGTTCCAGAGTGTGAAAGGACAGTATGATAACCCACTGTACCCTGTCCCAGACTGTGAAAGGACAGTGTGATAACCCACTGTACCCTGTCCCAGAGTGTGAAAGGACAGTGTGATAACCCACTGCACCCAGTCCTTGAGTGTGAAAGGACAGTTTGATAACACACTGTACCCAGTCCCAGAGTGTGAAAGGACAGTGTGATAACCCACTCTATCCAGTCCTAGCGTGTGAAAGGACAGTGAGATAAACCACAGTACACTGTCTCAGAGTGTGAAAGGACAGTGTGATTACCCACTGCATACAGTCCAGAGAGTGAAAGGACAGTGTGATAACCCACTGTACTACCCAGTCCGAGAATGCAAAAGGACAGTATGATAATCCACTGTACGCAGTCCCAGAGTGTGAAAGGATACTGTGATAACCCACTGTACCCGGTCCCAGAGTGTGAGAGGACAGTGTGATAACCCACTGTCATCAGGCACAGAGTGTGAAGGACAGTGTGATAACGCACTGGACCAACCAATCCCAGAGTGTGTAGGGACAGTGTGATAACCCACTGTACCACCCAGTCCATAGTGTGAAAGGACAGTGTGATAACCCACTGTACCCAGTCCCAGATTGTGAATGGACAGTGTGATAAACAACTTTATCCAATACCTTGAATGTGAAACGACAGTATGATAACCCACTGTACCCAGTCGCAGAGTGTGAAAGGACAGTATGATAACCCACTGTACCCAGTCCCAGAGTGTGAAAGGACAGTGTATTAATCCACTGCAGCACCCAGTCGGAGAATGTGAAAGGACAGTGCGATAACCCACTGACCACCCAGTTCCAGAGTGTGAAAGGATAATGTGATAACCCACTGTACCACCCAATCCCAGAGTGTGAAAGGACAGTGTGATAACACACTGTACCCAGTCCCAGAGTGTGAAAGGACAGTGTGATAACCCACTGTACCACCCAGTCCCAGAGTGTGAAAGGACAGTGTGATAACTCACTGTATCACCCAGTCCCAGAATGTGAAAGGACAATGTGATAACCCACAGGAATCTGTTCCAGAGTGTGAAGGGACAGTGTGATAACCCACTGTATGCAGTCCCAGACTGTGAAAGGACAGTGCGATAACCCACTGACCACCCAGTTCCAGAGTGTGAAAGGATAATGTGATAACCCACTGTACCACCCAATCCCAGAGTGTGAAAGGACAGTGTGATAACACACTGTACCCAGTCCCAGAGTGTGAAAGGACAGTGTGATAACCCACTGTACCACCCAGTCCCAGAGTGTGAAAGGACAGTGTGATAACTCACTGTATCACCCAGTCCCAGAATGTGAAAGGACAATGTGATAACCCACAGGAATCTGTTCCAGAGTGTGAAGGGACAGTGTGATAACCCACTGTATGCAGTCCCAGACTGTGAAAGGACAGTGTGATAACACACTGTACCACTCAGACCCAGAGTGGGAAAGGCAGGATGATAAGCCACTGTACCACCCAGTCCTAGTGAGTGAAAAGACAGTGTCATAACACACTGCACCAGCCAATCCCAGAGTGTGAAAGGACAGTGTGATAACCCACTGTACAACCCAGTCCCAGAGTTTGAAAGGACAGTGTGATAACCCACTGTACCTAGTCCCAGAGTTTGACAGGACAGTGTGATAACCCACTGCACCCAGTCCCAGAGTGTGAAAGGACAGTGCGATAACCCATTGTACCACCCAGTCCCAGAGTGTGATAGGACAGTGTGATAACCCACTGTACCTAGTCCCGTAGTGTGAAAGGACAGTGTGATATCCCACTGTACAACCCAATCCCAGAGTTTGAAAGGACAGTGTGATAACCAACTGTACCACCTTGTCCCAGAGTTTGAAAGGACAGTGTGATAACCCACTGTACCCAGTCCCAGAGTATGAAAGGACAGTGCGATAACCCACACTGTATCACCCAGTCCCAGAGTGTGAAAGGACAGTGTGATAACCCACTGTACCACCCTGTCCCAGAGTGGAAAGGACAGTGTGAAAACCCACTGTACCCAGTCCCAAAGTGTGAAAGGACAGATTGATAACTCACTGTACCACCCAGTCCCAGAGTGTGAAAGGACAGTGTGACAACGCACTGTACCCAGTCCCAGAGTGCGAAAGGACAGTGTGATAACTCACTGTACCCAGTCCCAGAGTGTGAAAGGACAGTCTGAAAACCCACTGTACCCAGTCCCAGATTATTAAAGGACTGTGTGATAACCCACTATACCCAGTCCCAGAGTGTGAAAGGACAGTGTGATAACGCAATTTACCCAGTCCCAGAGTGACAGGACAGTGTGATAACCCACTGTACCCAGTCCCAGAGTGTGAAAGGACAGTCTGAAAACCCACTGTACCCAGTCCCAGATTATTAAAGGACTGTGTGATAACCCACTATACTCAGTCCCAGAGTGTGAAAGGACAGTGTGATAACGCAATTTACCCAGTCCCAGAGTGTGAAAGGACAGTGTAATAACCCACTGTACCACCCAGTCCCAGTGTGTGAAAGGAAAGTGTGATAACCCACTGTACCCAGTCCCAGAGTGTGAAAGGACAGTGTGATAACCCACTGTACCACCCAGTCCCAGTGTGTGAAAGGACAGTGTGATAAACATGGAGTTCCCTCTCACTGCTCAGTCACTGCCTGGCATCGCACCCCAATGGAGAGTTCTCTGCCCAGGAGTCCTTCATGCAACTTTGGGGATCTGTGGTGGAGGTTGTTGCAAGGAACCGTAGCATGTAACAGTATTTATGTCCCTGACGGATCCCACTTCTGTGTGACATTTGAAGCCTCGAGAAGTCCATGGCCAATGTTTCCCCTAAGGTGTCCGGCCACTCATCAGCTGCTGCCGCTGGAAGGGAGACAATGCAGTAAATTTAAAGGGACTACATACGGGAAAAAAAATTAAAGAGCATTGTCCATATTAATTTAGTATGAGAATTTTCAGCTCCTGTATGGTTACCTCAAGGGGTTGATCCTCAACTTTTGGTTGCACTTTCGCCCCATTGTCCCAATCTTTGGCCGCCTGTTGCAGAGCAGAGTGGGTCAGTCGGAGCATATTCACCTGGAGCTTCTCTTGGACCTAGCTAAAACAGACAGTTGTAGCTCTAAGATGGGAGCGGCCCATGGTGGGGGTCGTGCTGGCTGCCGGCCTCTCTTCTGCTTTCTTGGCCTTGCCTGGGTGGTCCTGGAGAGGGAGCACATGATATCGGCCAGTGACTTGAGGGCTTCCACAATCGTTGGGCGCCGCAGGGTACAGACTGTCTGATGGTAACATTCTGCTTTAGTTGGGAAAGTTCCCATTGAACTGTTGGGACTTTGTTGCATATTTGGAGCGAGACTTTCCATTATTGTGTAGATCACCCAAAAATGGGCATTATTTCCAGTGATGGCATTTATTAAGGGTATTCTGATCGCCGGATTATCGCCCATTTTCAAAACCCCAACTTACCACTTTATAAAATGGGTAATAGCGGTAATCTTTTTGCCCTTTTGCTGTAAAATGTCGCCGTCCATAGCAACACCATGGCAATGGTCATTTCCCGCATTTCAGGAGGTCATAGCTCATCAATACTGGCGCAGAAGAGGAGCGAGAGGGAACAGAGAGGAATTAAAAGTGTGTGTGGGTGTGTTGTGTGGTTATTTGGCTGCTGTGGGAGGTAGGAAAGAGATTTTGCAGCAGTAAGAAGAATTGAGAGCACAAATTACTTAATTTGCACGGGGATTTTGCGGAAAAAATATATAATTAAAATGGAAGGCATGAAGGGGGCGAGACAGCATGATGTGGGCAGGAGGATGGCGAGAGCAGTGAGGTAGGAGAGGAACTCGAAGTGGGAGGACGAAATCGAGCTTCGAGATTCTCCGATGAGGCAAATGCTGCCCTCCTGCAGGTGAAGTCACACTGGGGTCAATTGACCTGGGGTGGACGTGAGAAGCCCACACCAAAGGTTTACCAGAAGATTTGGGCCGACATAGCCAAGGTGGCATGAGATGCGTGAGAGCAACCAGCGCCGCAAGCGCTGGAACGACCTTGGGGGATCCGACAGAGTATTACGTTTACTTATATATTTATATCATTTGAATTGTAAGTATAAGTGAATAAATTCAGATGTGATGTCTTGCACTTATACAGGAATGTTTTACTCAAAGCCTGCGGTCACGGTGTACGTCTTGAGGTTAATAATGATAATTATAATAATATTAATCATTACATCTGTCGATTATGTGTTGTATCAGTCTCTGTGACAGTACCTAGCAATGATCTCGTGTCGTGCTGTTTCTACCTTTTGCAGAAGAAGCTTTCGAAGAATAGGGCCGAGCAGAGGCGCATGGGTGGCGAGCCACCAGTCATCAGCGAGCTGACATCGAGGAGCGGGTGCTGGCACTAGTGGGGAGCCACCGCCGGTCAGCCACGCAAGCAGCAGCAGACCCTGATGTCATGCCACGTGAGTGAAGTATATACCATTGCGTGATGTAAAGTCAATAGATGCCACACCCACTCATATCCAAACAATAATATTTGATACATGATTGATAAAAGTATTATCTAAATAATGATGGCCTCATGAATATCATTGTCGTGCAGAATTTGTTTATGGTCATTAAATGTGATGTCTGATAATTTTGATAGTGGTAGTGCTTTTGTCGTGCATATGCTGTGTGTAGCGTTGGAATCACCTTGTGACCCTAGCACCCCCTTCTCCGCTACTAACCTCATTTATGTTTTGTAGCTCAGCCAGCGGCGCTGCCCCATTCAACACCACCGAGCACAGAAGCTGGGGGTGCAGGGCCATACTCACCAGGGAATCGTCATTCTAGTGCTGAGGAGCCCCGAATCTCGTCCATGGAGCTGCAAGGTGCCTTCTCCATGGATGACAGTGGAGGAGCTAGCAGCAACTAGCTCCATCATGTCTACAAGAATGATGACATCTGGTGCTCCTACAGCCATGGCCGACTCCACCGTGGAGGTAGCGGGCCCAACCACCTTGCCACAGGGCACCCCAAGTGTCTGCATGCCAGCGCCAACCCCGCGGAGGTTGGTTTGATGCAGCAGGACTGCTCCACGAGCGGCAGATCTAAGCGGGGACATGGTAAGTTTGTCCAGGAGGAGTGTGGAAATAGGTCAGCAGATGCTCCAGACAATGGGAGGCATATCTCAACAGCTGGCCAGCATGTCTGCCACCATGACCAAGTACGTGCCACGGCTGGCGGATGTCCTGGAAGTGATCGCCAGGAACAATGGTGGCAGAGGGCTCCCAGTGGTCCCGGAACGTGGCACTGAACCACAAGGTACCGCACCCCCATTGCCAACGACACATGCGAGCCAGGAGGAAGATCTTGCCTCTGGCTCGGAGGCCGTTCGCACCTGGGGACTGCCCTCTCCCGTATCCATCCAGCCAGCGGATCTGCCGTCATTCCCCCCCAATGAAGCAGCACCTGAGGAGCTCCTCGGCAAGGCAGCTTGGAGTCAGGAGGGGAAGGGGTAGAGGTGGGGAGGAGAAGCGCGGGGGAAAAGGAAAGTGAGGTGCATGGCCGCATGAGTTGTATTGGTCACAGTATTTTTATGTTGTTGTTGTTTTGTTGGGAGGTTTGGGGGAAGCGGGGAGGAGGGTACCTTGTTTTTTTGCATTTGTGTTCTCAGTGTTTGAAGTGTTGTTTGAAATGTGAACACTTTTATGAATTATATAAATGCCATCAATTTGTTGTGGGGTGGGGTGTTTTGTACAGTTCTCAGTATTACTTTATACAGATATTAAATTTCTTTTATTTGACATAACATTATTGCGCATTGTCTCAGGTAAGACTGCTTCTCCCTCTAAGTGTGTTGGGTGTACGTTCTCGTCCTCCTCAGTCTGCCACGTCTTAGACTGGGCACCTCTCTAGTCTGCCATCTCTAGTCTGCAGCATGTGCGTAGTCATCAAGACAGGCTGAGAAATGACAGGCCCCATTGCAATAACGATCAGTATTATACCTCTTGTTCACAAACAATAAATTTACCTACTGAATCACCTAAAATAAATTCAAATTGTCTACAGTATGATAATATGTTTGTTTAGATGTTCAAATCTCCTTCAAATAATGCCAGATTACATCAAAACTCCCCAGAAGTTGAAGCAGCCTTTTATATGAACCGACCTCCGATTTACAACATGGTGTCCATACCGCTGGGTTTCGTTCAGGTGAGAGCAACTTTTTCTCAGCGGGTTTTTCGGTGAGCGATATTTTCGGCGATATGTGGTCGAGGTGCTGGAAGTAACGCTCGGTGATATTATGGGCATTAGTTTTGCCCATTCATATCTTTACGGCAAAAAAAAGTGGGCGGGCGGTATTATTAATTCACGGCGTTAACTAAATGCCGAAAGTAACGCTGGCCGACAAGTGAGCGATAAATGAGCATTAGCTTCCATTTTTTAGCGAAATGGGTGATATCTGGGCAGTATACTTCATCTCAGTGTTAAAATAGACATTAAGTGGGTGGTAACGATGCTAAACTAATGGAAAGTCTAGCCCTTAGTCTTCTTTTAATGTGACCGGACCACATGTTTCTTTCCGACAGTAGTGGTGCCCGAAAAGCAGCCCTTGTCATGCTAATTTTTGTCTACTGACACAGTGTTACCCTTGTCGGTCCATCTAACTAGGCCGATTCCGACCTGCCATGCATAAACTGTGCTTTGGAACCCTAGAGATTCAACTTTTCTTTTTTAGGAAGTACATCGAAGGAAAATTCAAATGTATCTTTTTAATAGGTATTAGGAACAAGGTGTTAAGCAACAAGCAACCATTTGCAATAAAGGTACATGAGCCCCAGAAATCCACAGTTGTCTTTAGATCGGTGGTTGAAGGTGGAGTTGAGGCAGCGACCGGGGGTTCTAATCCTGCAGTGATGTCCACCACGCGTCCCTGGCACTGGCAGAATCTTCCCGCTTTCACCATTCACCCACAGCCCTCATATTACTCTGCATTACTGCTCGAATGAGTTTGCAGTTGCATAATGCAGTCTCAATGCAGTTAGAGCAGCGATCAGTCTGCTGCACAAAGGAAGCCAGGCGACCAGCAACGCTCAGATATTTAAAGGGCCTGAATATGAAGTGTAACTGCAGAGTTCAGGGGGAACACAGAGTAGAGTGGTCAGAAGCAGACCCTCCCACTCAGGCAGCGAAGAGATGCTGACAGACCCAGCTATGGAACTCCTTTCTGTACCTCCCTGCAAACACTGGGAAAAATAAGCTTTTCTGAAATGAAGGCACGCCAAGCAGCAGGAGATTTTAGTTTGCTACAATTCTCTCCACGCAAAAAGAAATGGAAAAAAACCCAGCACATCCTATTGCCTTGTGGTTCTTTACAATGAAGCCCCCTCCCCCTCTTTCCCAACCAACCCCCTCGCTCCCCCCAAACCAACCCCCTCTTCTCCCCTCCAAACCCCCCTCTCGACCCCACCCAACCCTCTCTCCACCCCCCCCAAACCCCTCTCTGCCCTCAAACCCCTCTCTGCCCCACCCAACCCCCTCTCTCCCCCCCAAACCCCCCTCTCTCCCCCCAAACCCCCCTCTGCCCCACCCAACCCTCTCTCTCCCCCCACCCCCTCTCTGCCCCACCCAACCCTCTCTCTCCCCCCCCAAACCCCTCTCTCTCCCCCCCCAAACCCCTCTCTGCGCTCAAACCCCTCTCTGCCCCACCCAACCCCCTCTCTCCCCCCACCCAACCCTCTCTCTCCTCCCAAACCCCTCTCTGCCCCCCAACCAACCCCCTCGCTCCCCTCACCTCTCCCTCTGTTCCCCAACCCCCTCTGTCCCCTACCCCCCCTGCCACCCCCCCCAACCCCCTCTGTACCCCACCCCCTGTTTGTCCCTTCCCCTCCATGTGATTTTGTCATTGTGTCCTCATTGCGTTCAGCGTAAAGGATCAATTTGAAGCTGGAACACACTCTGAAATCTCCTGCCATTCTCCTGTATTTATCCTGTGGTCATGATGGTTGGTCTGTACACTTCACGGAAGGCATTCCTCAGCAGAACATACGGGAAGCACGGCTCCAGCATATCCATTTCCAGGTAAGGGGACTCCTCAATTAGCTGCGAGACACAATGACACTCATTAATTTAACAAATACCTCTCTCGTTATTTTTCTGGTTAGTGGGAACTTCGGGGGAGAAATTGTCCTGATTTGCGCCTCCCATTAGCGCATGGGTGGGGCGGTAACGGGGCACTGAGGCATTAGTGACTGGGCACGGCAAATTCAGCAACACCTGCAAACATCCCAATCGGTTCTGCGCTGACGCTAACAGTTACCACCTCGGTCTCTACTGCCTCGCAGATCGTGACGTCATTGAGTGCACAGTGCCCCGTTATTGCCCCAGATGTGAAATTGCCCCCTGCTGTATCACCGGACATCAACAACGGCAGGAAGAGGAGGCGTGGTCACCTCGGCTGGCCGCAAATTAAAGGCGGTGGTTTTCAGGTAGGCTGCTCAAAGTTTTGGATGTTTCATTGCTGCGTGATGTCCAAGCCCTCCGCTCTCAGAGTGTTTGGGGCTGTAATGGCAGTCGCACGGGTCGCCTGGCAATGCAAAACTGCCCACAAGTAGGTTGTGCAGCATCATTAGCCCTTTCCTTTAAGTGAGGGAAGCAACCTCTGAGACCAGCAGCAATGTGCTCAACATTGTTCAGCGCTCTGCCACAACTGATCCACTCTCGGACGTTAGCACTTCATGTAGCACTCCGCTTCCCTCTTGGAGCGCTAAAGCTGAATTTCCTGGGAAAAGAAAATCACTATCGCTTGGCGATACGTTTCCGATATTTCAAAAGTTATCGTCCCAAACAGGGCGCTACGGAATTTCTAATCTCTGAGTCAGAAGTCTGAGGGTTTAAGTCCCACTTCAAGTGTCAACGCACTTCTTGGGATGCGATCATGTCCACCTGTCGGGGCGGATGGGCCCCGGTTTAAAGTCTCGATTGGACGTAACGGATCCCCTGGCACTATTTCAAAGAGCAGGCGAGTTCTCCCCAGTGTCCTGGCCACTATTTATCCCTCAATCAACATAACAAAAAAACAAATGATCGGGTCATCATCATATTTTGTTTGTGGAAGCTTGCTGTGTGCATTTTGGTATAGTACCCTCCCCTCACCCCCCTCATTGGGGTACAGTCCCTGGATACAGTACACCCCCCCCACCTCACTGGGGCACAGTCCCTGGGTACAGTACCCCCCCTCACTGGGGTACAGTCCCTGGGGACAGTACCCCCCCCCACTGGGGTACAGTCCCTGGGTACAGTACCCCCCCCCTCACTGGGGTACAGTCCCTGGGTACAGTACCCCCCTCATTAGGGTACAGACCCTGGGTACAGTACACCCCCCCCACCTCACTAGGGTACAGTCCCTGGGTACAGTCCCCCCCCTCACTGGGGTACAGTCCCTGGGTACAGTACCCCCCCCCTCACTGGGGTACAGTCCCTGGGGACAGCACACTCCCCCCCCCCCCCCACCACCACCCCCCCTCATTGGGGTACATAGAAACATAGAAAATAGGTGCAGGTTCAGCCCTTCGAGCCTGCAACGCCATTCAACATGATCATGGCTGATCATTCCCTCAGTACCCCATTCCTGCTTTCTCTCCATACTCCTTGATCCCTTTAGCCGTAAGGGCCTTTTGAATATATCTCCCTTTTGAATATATCTAACGAACTGGCCTCAACAACTCTCTGCGGTAGAGAATTCCACAGGTTCACAACTCTCTGAGTGAAGAAGTTTCTCCTCATCTCGGTCCTAAATGGCTTATCCCTTATCCTTAGACTGTGACCCTTAGTTCTGGACTTCCCCAACATCTGGAACATTCTTCCCGCATCTAACCTGTCCAGTCCCTCAATTTAGTGAAAACAAACGAAGGTCCTTTGCTGTCGGATTCAGCTGAATTTATAATGGGGAACAAAGAAATGGCAGACCAGTTAAACAAATACTTTGGTTCTGTCTTCACGAGGAAGACACAAATAACCTTCCAGAAGTACTAGGGGACCGAGAGTCTAGTGAGAAGGAGGAACTGAAGGATAGCCTTATAAAGCGGGAAATTGTGTTCGGGAAATTGATGGGATTGAAGGCCGATAAATCCCCGGGGCCTGATAGTCTGCATCCCAGAGTACTTAAGGAAGTGGCCCTACAAATAGTGGATGCATTGGTGATCATTTTCCAACAGTCTATCGACTCTGGATCAGTTCCTATGGACTGGAGGGTAGCTAATGTAACACCACTGTTTATAATTACCCGTTTTCTCTCTCCCTCCTTTTTTTAGTTAGCCTGACATCAGTAGTGGGGAAAATGTTGGAATCAAGTATTAAAGATGAAATAACAGTGCATTTCGAAAGCAGTGACAGGATTAGTCCAAGTCAGCATGGATTGATGAAAGGGAAATCATGCTTGACAAACCTTCTGGAATTTTTTGAGGATGTAACTAGTAGAGTGGACAAGGGAGAACCAGTGGATGTGGTTTATTTGGACTTTCAAAAGGCTTTTGACAAGATCCCACACAAGAGATTGGTGTGCAAAATTAAAGCACATGGTATTGGGGGTAATGTACTGACATGGATAGAGAACTGGTTGGCAGACAGGAAGCAGAGAGTCGAGATAAACGGGTCCTTTTCAGAATGGTAGGCAGTGACTAGTGGGGTACCGCAAGGTTCAGTGCTGGGACCCCAGCACTTTACAATATACATTGATGATTTGGATGAAGGAATTGAGTGTAATATCTCCAAGTTTGCAGATGACACTAAACTGGGTGGCGGTGTGAGCTGTGAGGAGGATGCTAAGAGGCTGCAGGGTGACTTGGACAGGTTAGGTGAGTGGGCAAATGCATGGCAGATGCAGGATAATGTGGATAAATGTGAGGTTATCCACTTTGGGGGCAAAAACACGAAGGCAGAATATTATCTGAATGGCGGCAGATTAGGAAAAGGGGAGGTGCAACAAGACCTGGGTGTCATTGTTCATCAGTCATTGAAAGTTGGCATGCAGGAACAGCAGGCGCTGAAGAAGGCAAATGGTATGTTGGCCTTCATAGCTAGGGGATTTGCGCATAGGAGCAGTGAGGGCTTACTGCAGTTGTACAGGGCCTTGGTGAGGCCTCACCTGGAATATTGTGTTCAGTTTTGGTCTCCTAATCTGAGGAAGGACGTTCTTGCTATTGAGGGAGTGCAGCAAAGGTTCACCAGACTGATTCCCGGGATGGCGGGACTGACATATGAGGAGAGACTGGATCAACTGGGCCTTTATACACTGGACTTTAGAAAGATGAGAGGAGATCTCATAGAAACTTACAAGATTCTGACGGGACTGGACAGGTTAGATGCGGGAAGAATGTTCCCGATGATGGGGAAGTCCGGAAGTCCAGAACCAGGGGACACAGTTTTAGGATAAGGGGTAGGCATTTAGGACCGAGATGAGGAGAAACTTCTTCATTCAGAGAGTTGTTAACCTGTGGAATTCCCTACCGCAGAGAGTTGTTGATGCCAGTTCACTGGATATATTCAAGAGGGAGTTAGATATGGCCCTTACGGCTAAGGGAATCAAGGGGTATGGAGAGAAAGCAGGAAAGGGGTACTGAGGGAATGATCAGCCATGATCTTATTGAATAGTGGTGCAGGCTCGAAGGGCCGGATGGCCTACTCCTGCACCTATTTTCTACGTTTCTATGTTTCCATGTAATCCCCTCAGAATTTTAAATGTTTCTATGAGATCCCCTCTCATTCTTCTAAACTCCAGTGAAGCCCAGTCGATCCAATCTCTCCTCATATGTCAGTCCTGCCATCCCGGGAATCAGTCTGCTGAACCTTCGCTGCACTCCCTCAATAGCAAGAACGTCCAGATTAGGAGATCAAAACTGAACACAATATTCAAGGTGTGGGCTCAGCAAGGCCCTGTACAACTGCAGTAAGGCCTCCCTGCTCCTATACTCAAATTCTCTCGCTATGAAGGCTAACATGCCATTTGCCTTCTTCACCGCCTGCTGTACCTGCATGCCAACTTTCAATGACTGATGTACCATGACACCCAAGTCCCGTTGCACCTCCCTTTTGCCTAATCTGTCACCATTGTCATAATATTCTGCCTCCTTGTTTTTGTCACCAAAGTGGATAATCTCACATTTATCCACAGTATACAGCATCTGCCATGCATTTGCCCACTCACCTAACCTGTCCAAGTCACCCTGCAGCATCTTAGCATCCTCCTCACAGCTCACACTGCCACCCAACTTAGTGTCATCTGCAAACTTGGAGATATTACACTCAATTCCTTCATCTAAATCATTAATGTATATTGTAAATAGCTGGGGTCCCAGCACTGAGCCCTGCGGCACCCCACTAGTCACTGCCTGCCATTCTGAAAAGGACCCGTTTATTCCTACACTTGCTTCCTGTCTGCCAACCAGTTCTCTATCCACGTCAATACATTACCCCCAATACTATGTGCTTTAATTTTGCACACCAATCTCTTGTGTGGGCCTTGTCAAAAGCCTTTTGAAAGTCCAAATACACCACATCCACTGGTTCTCCCTTGTCCACTCTACTAGTTACATCCTCAAAAAATTCTAAAAGATTTGTCAAGCATGATTTCCCTTTCATAACTCCATGCTGACTTGGACGATCCTGTCACTGCTTTCCAAATGCGCTGCTATTACGTCTTTAATAATTGATTCCAACATTTTCCCCACTACCGATGTCAGGCTAACCGGTCTATAATTCCCTGTTTTCTCTCTCCCTCCTTTTTTAAAAAATAGGCTTACATTAGCTGAAGGTTATTATCCATGGGAACTGATCCAGAGTCTATAGAATGTTGGAAAATGACCACCAACGCTTCCACTATTTCTAGGCCCATACCCTCAAGTACTCTGGGATGCAGACCACCCTGGGGATTTATCAGCTTTCAATCCCATCAATTTCCCTAACACAATTTCCTGACTAATAAGGATTTCCTTCAGTTCCTCCTTCTCGCTAGACCCTCAGACCCCTAGTATTTCCGGAAAGTTATTTGTGTCTTCCTTCGTGAAGACAGAACTAAAGTATTTGTTCCTGGGTACAGCACCCTCCCACCCCCTCACTGGGGTGCAGTCCCTGGGTACAGCACACTCCGCTCCAACCCTCGCTGACAGGGTAATGACACGCTCTGTGTGACCTGTGCCGAGTGTGAAGGTAACAAAGGCACGGATGAGGGTTTCAGCAGGAAATGAACTGAGGCAGGGGCAGAGACAAATGATGTTATGCAAATGATCTCTGTTAAAGATCAAAAATACTCTCTGTGTATTGTATTTACAGGGGACACACATGCTTAGCTTACCATATGAAGAATGAGGTAAACCGACTCCCTGTTCTTCACCAGTGCTTTCTCTGTCTCTTGCCCAATCTGCAGTAGACTCATTGAGGCAAACTAAAACAAGATCAAGAAAAGACAATCTGAGAGCAGGCTGGGTTAATGCAGCCATTAACAATGAGGCTGTCCCTCGCACAATAAAATTCCAATATTCAGGGAAGACGATGATAACCTCAGGAACACCATTCCAATCCTCAGGGACCACCTCCCTCCCAATCCTCAGGGAACACCTTCCCAATCCTCAGGAAACACCTCCTTCCCAATCATCAGGGAAGGCCTCCATCCCAATCCTCAGGGAACACCTCCATCCCAATCCTCAGGGAACACCTCCATCCCAATCCTCAGGGACACCATCCCAATCCTCAGGGAACACCTCCATCCCAATCCACAGGGACACCATCCCAATCCTCAGGGAACACCTCCATCCCAATCCTCAGGGAACACCTCCATCCCAATCCTCAGGGACACCATCCCAATCCACAGGAATACCATCCCAAACCTCAGGGACATCTCCATCCAAAACCTATTGGGGTTGCAAAATTAGCCTCAGTTTCTGAGAGGTGGCAATAGTAATCAACCTGCTCCTAGCTACCAATGGCCTTTGCTGGAAGCTGTGTTTCACTATGAGTATGTGCTTGATCATGTGTGCATGTGAATGAATGTTTATGTGTGAGAGCATGTGTTTGTGTGTGGCAATGTATGTGAGTGTGATTATTATTAAGGATGTCATAGCAGCGCATTTGGAAAGAGGTGACATGATAGGTCCAAGTCAGCATGGATTTGTGAAAGAGAAATCATGTTTGATAAATCTTCTGGAATGTTTTGAGGATGTTTCCAGGAGAGTGGACAAGGGAGAACCAGTTGATGTGGTGTATTTGGACTTTCAGAAGGCTTTCGACAAGGTCCCACACAAGAGATTAATGTGCAAAGTTAAAGCACATGGGATTGGGGGTAGTGTGCTGACGTGGATTGAAAAGTGGTTGGCAGACAGGAAGCAAAGAGTAGGAGTAAATGGGTACTTTTCAGAATGGCAGGCAGTGACTAGTGGGGTACCGCAAGGTTCTGTGCTGGGGCCCCAGCTGTGTACATTGTACATCAATGATTTAAGACGAGGGGATTGAATGTAGTATCTCCAAATTTGCGGATGACACTAAGTTGGGTGGCATTGAGAGCTGCACGGAGGATGCTATGAGGCTGCAGAGTGACTTGGATAGGTTAGGTGAGTGGGCAAATGCATGGCAGATGAAGTATAATGTGGATAAATGTGAGGTTATCCACTTTGGTGGTAAAAACAGAGAGACAGATTAGCTGAATGGTGACAGATTAGGAAAAGGGGAGGTGCAACGAGACCTGGGTGTCATGGTACATCAGTCATTGAAGGTTGGCATGCAGATACAGCAGGCGATTAAGAAAGCAAATGGCATGTTGGCCTTCATAGCGAGGCGATTTGATTACAGGGGCAGGGAGGTGTTACTACAGTTGTACAGGGCCTTGGTGAGGCCACACCTGGAGTATTGTGTACAGTTTTGGTCTCCTAACTTGAGGAAGGACATTCTTGCTATTGAGGGAGTGCAGCGAAGGTTCACCAGACTGATTCCCGGGATGGCGGGACTGACATATGACGAAAGACTGGATCAACGGGGCTTGTATTCACTGGAGTTCAGAAGAATGAGAGTCGATCTCATAGAAACGTTTAAAATTCTGATGGGTTTAAACAGGTTAGATGCAAGAAAAATGTTCCCAATATTGGGGAAGTCCAGAAGCAGGGGTCACAGTCTAAGGATAAGGGGTAAACCATTTAGGACCAAGATGAGGAGGAACTTCTTCACCCAGAGAGTGGTGAACCTGTGGAATTCTCTACCACAGAAAGTTGTTGAGGCCAATTCACTAAATATATTCAAAAAGGAGTTAGATGTAGAAAGCAGGAATGGGGTACTGAAGTTGCATGTTCAGCCATGAACTCATTGAATGGCGGTGCAGGCTCGAAGGGCCGAATGGCCTACTCCTGCACCTATTTTCTATGTTTCTATGAATGTGAGTGTGTGTATTTTTTTATTCATTCTCGGGATGTGCGCGTAGCTGCCAAGGCTGGCATTTATTGCCCATCTCTAATTGCCCCGTGAGAAGGTGGTGGTGACCGGCCTACTTGAACCGCTGCAGTCCGTGTGGTGAAGGTACTCCCACAGTGCTGGTACAATGGTAATTACTGCAGGGAATAGAATACGGCCAGGGTGATCTCCTGGACTAGTGTCGGTCGCTTGATGGGTTGGAGAGGAATTTTCCCAGAATTTTCCCCCTAAATTGGCCTGGGTTTTTATCTGGTGTTTACCTCTCCCAGGAGATCACATGGCTCCGGTTGGGGTGGAGTGTAGAATGTTTCAGTATAAGGGGTGTCGCAGTTGTGTGAGGCGGACTGGTTGGGCTGGTTGCTCTTTGCCTTTCCATCATTGTTCATAGGTTTATATGTAACCTTCAGGGCTGCTGACCGAGGGCCGTGCGGCTCTTTGTTGGCAGGCACAGACACGATGGGCCGAAATGGCCTCCTTCTGCGCTGTAAATTTCTATGTTAGGGAGGGAGTTCCAGAATTTCACCCAACGACAATGAAGGAACAGTGATATATTTCCAAGTCAGGATGGTGTGTGACTCAAAGGGGCCCTTGTCTTTTTAGGTGGTAGAGGTCGCGGGTTTGGGAGGTGCTGATGAAGAAGCCTTGGCGAGTTACTGCAGTGCACACTTCAGCCACGGTGGTAGAGGGAGCGAATGTTTAAGATGGTGTGTTGGTGTAAGATCAGGTTTTTCTGTGATATCACCTATGTCTTTCGATCCGAGCATCAGATTCCAGATCACAATGATCACAAACACTTACCGCCACAAACTCCTTCAGATGGTCTTGAATGTTCTGCTTGTGAATAGTGTAGAGTGCAGCTGCAATCTGGTTGATGGCTTTGGTTAAACAATGAATATTGTTACGGTGACCTGAAGGCAACAAATGCAATTTTTTAATATAATGGAGAGATCCAGACCAGCCAGTCGGAGGGGCAGCACTAATGTAGCACTGCACTGTCGGAGGGGCAGTACTAGAAACATAGAAAATAGGTGCAGGAGTAGGCCATTCGGCCCTTCGAGCCTGCAACGCCATTCAATAAGATCATGGCTGATCATTCCCTCAGTACCCCATTCCTGCTTTCTCTCCATACCCCTTGATCCCTTTAGCCGTAAGGGCCATATCTAACTCCCTCTTGAATATATCCAGTGAACTGGCATCAACAACTCTCTGCGGTAGGGAATTCCACAGGTTAACAACTCTCTGAATGAAGAAGTTTCTCCTCATCTCGGTCCTAAATGGCCTACCCCTTATCCTAAGACTGTGACCTCTGGTTCTGGACTTCCCCAACATCGGGAACATTCTTCCCGCATCTAACCTGTCCAGTCCCGTCAGAATCTGATACCTTTCTATGATATCCCCTCTCATCCTTCTAAACTCCAGTGAATAAAGGCCCAGTTGATCCAGTCTCTCCTCATATGACAGTCCAGCCAACTCTGGAATCAGTCTGGTGAACCTTCGCTGCACTCCCTCAATAGCAAGAACGTCCTTCCTCAGATTAGGAGACCAAAACTGAACACAATATTCCAGGTGAGGCCTCACTAAGGCCCTGTACAACTGCAGTAAGACCTCACTGCTCCTATACGCAAATCCCCTAGCTATGAAGGCCAACATACCATTTGCCTTCTTGACCGCCTGCTGTACCTGCATGCCAACTTTCAATGACTGATGAACCATGAGACCCAGGTCTCGTTGCACCTCCCCTTTTCCTAATCTGCCGCCATTCAGATAATATTCTGCCTTCGTGTTTTTGCCCCCAAAGTGGATAACCTCACATTTATCCACATTATACTGCATCTGCCATGCATTTGCCCACTCACCTAACCTGTCCAAGTCACCCTGCAACCTCTTAGCGTCCTCCTCACTGCTCACACCGCCACCCAGTTTAGTGTCATGTGCAAACTTGGAGATATTACACTCAATTCCTTCGTCTAAATCATTGATGTATATTGTAAATAGCTGGGGTCCTAGCACTGAGCCCTGCGGCACCCCACTAGTCACTGCCTGCCATTCTGAAAAGGACCCGTTTATTCCTACACTTGCTTCCTGTCTGCCAACCAGTTCTCTATCCACGTCAATACATTACCCCCAATACCATGTGCTTTAATTTTGCACACTAATCTCTTGTGTGGGACCTTGTCAAAAGCATTTTGAAAGTCCAAATACACCACATCCACTGGTTCCCCCTCGTCCACTCTGCTAGTTACATCCTCAAAAAATTCCAGAACATTCGTCAAGCATGATTTCCCCTTCATAACTCCATGCTGACTTGGACCAATCTTGTCACTGCTTTCGAAATGCACTGTTATTTCATCTTTAATAATTGATTCCAACATTTTCCCCACTACTGATGTCAGGCCAACCAGTCTATAATTACCCGCTTTCTCTCTCCCTCCTTTTTTAAACAGTGGTGTTACATTAGCTACCCTCCAGTCCATAGGAACTGATTCAGAGTCGATAGACTGTTGGAAAATGATCACCAATGCATCCACTATTTCTAGGGCCACTTCCTTAAGTACTCTGGGATGCAGACCATCAGGCCCCAGGAATTTATCGGCCTTCAATCCCATCAATTTCCTGAACACAATTTCCCGCCTAATAAGGATATCCTTCAGTTCCTCCTTCTCACGAGACCCACTGTCCCAGAGTACATTAGGAAGGTTATTTGTGTCTTCCTTCGTGAAGATAGAACCAAAGTATTGGTTCAATTGGTCTGCCATTTCTTTGTTCCCCATTATAAATTCACCTGAATCCGACTGCAAGGGACCTATGTTTATCTTCACTAATCTTTTTCGCTTCACATATTTATAGAAGCTTTTGCAACCATCGCTAATACACTCCAGGAAATCCTCCTCCACCGCATTGCTACCAGTTTGGTTAGCCCAATCAATATGTAGATTAAAGTCACCCATGATAACTGCTGTACCTTTATTGCATGCATCCCTAATTTCTTGTTTGATGTTGCCCCCAAACTTACTACTTCTGTTTGGTGGTCTGTACACAAATCCCACTAGCGTTTACTGCCCTTTGGTATTCCGCAGCTCCACCCATACCGATTCCACATCATCCAAGCTAATGTCCTTTCTTACTATTGCATTAATTTCCTCTTGAACCAGCAATGCCACCCCGCCTTCTTTTCCTTTCTGTCTATCCTTCCTAAATTTTGAATACCCCTGGGTGTTGAGTTCCCAGCCTTGTTCACCCTGGAGCCATGTCTCCATGATGCCAATTACATCATATCCATTAACTGCTATCTGCGCAGTTAATTCGTCCACCTTATTCCGAATACTCCTCGCATTGAGGCACAAGCCTTCAGGCTTGTCTTTCTAACACACTTTACCCCTTTAGAATTTTGCTGTAATGTGGCCCTTTTTGCTTTTTGCCTTAGGTTTCTCTGCCCTCCACTTTTACTTTTCTTCTTTCTATCTTTTGCTTTTGCCCCCATTCTACTTCCCTCTGTCTCCCTGCATAAGTTCCCATCCCCCTGCCATATTAGTTTAACTCCTGCCCGACAACACTAGCAAACACTCCCCCTCGGACATTGGTTCCGGTCCTGCCCAGGTGCAGACCGTCCGGTTTGTACTGGTCCCAGTTCCCCCAGAACCCATTCCAATGTCCCAGAAATTTGAATCCCTCCCTTGTGCACCATTCCTCAAGCCATTTATTCATCTGAGCTATCCTGCGATTCCTACTCTGACTAACACGTGGCACTGGTAGCAATCCCGAGATTACTACTTTTGAGGTCCTACTTTTTAATTTAGCTCCTAGCTCCCTAAATTCGTCTTGTAGGACCTCATCCCGTTTTGTACCTATATCGTTGGTACCTATATGCACCACGACAACTGGCTGTTCACCCTCCCTTTTCAGAATGCCCTGCACCCGCTCCGAGATATCCTTGACCCTTGCACCAGGGAGGCAACATACCATCCTGGAGTCTCGGTTGCGGCGGCAGAAACGCTTATCTATTCCCCTTACAATTGAACCCCCGATCGCTATAGCTCTCCCACTCTTTTTCCTGCCCTCCTGTGCAGCAGAGCCACCCACGGAGCCATGAACTTGGCTGCTGCTGCCCTCCCCTGATGAGTCATCCCCCTCAACAGTACCCAAAGCGATGTATCTGTTTTGCAGGGGGATGACCGCAGGGAACCCCTTCACTACCTTCCTTGCACTGCTCTTCCTGTTGGTCACCCATTTACTATCTGGCTGTGTACCCTTTACCTGCGGTGTGAGCAACTCACTAAACGTGCTATTCCCGTCATTCTCAGCATCATGCATGCTCCAGAATAAATCCACCCGCAGCTCCAGTGCCGCATTGCGGTCCGTCAGGAGCTGCAGGTGGATACACTTCCTGCACACATAGTCGTCAGGGACACCGGAAGCGTCCCTGATTTCCCACATAGCACAGGAGGAGCATAAGATGTGTCCGAGCTCTCCTGCCATGACTTAACCCTTTGATAAACTTAAATTAGCAACAACAATGCATTATCGGAGGGGCAGTACTGAGGGAGCGCTGCACCTTCGGATGTACCATTTTTTGGATGAGATGTTAAACTGAGCTCCTTCCTGTTGAAGTGGATGTTGGAAATTCCATGGTGGCAAGTAGTGAGATGGGCCAACATTGTCCCCTCAACCAACATCGTCCCCTCAACCAACATCAACAACACATTGACTGATTATTTATAATAAAGGTAGAGAATGCTGGAAGTGCACATGGTGGTCAGAATCTATCAATAGGAAAGACAAGAGCCCATGACACATCGACACCCCATGTTGACCTGAAGAGGCAAACTGAGCTGCTATTTAGTGCATAGATTTACATAGAATGTACTGCAATGAAACAGGCCATTCAGCCCAACAGGTTTATGCTCCACACGAGCCTCCTCCCACCCTATTTCATCTCATCCTATCAGCATATTCTTCTATTCCTTTCTCGCTCGTGTATTTATCCAGCTTCCCCCTGAATGTATTTCCAGCATTTGCAGTTTTGTGTTTTTCATGTTAATTGGTCATTCATTCATTTTCTGTTTCTGCGATCTTGCTGTGTACAAAATGTCTGTTACATTGACCTGCACAACTACACTTCAAAAAAAGTAATTCCTTATGTGAAGCACTTTGGGCATTTCTGTCTGATATAATCAGGCGCTGTATAAATACAAGTCAACCCTGTCCTTTACTGACACTATTCTGAGCCTGGTCATTGGGGCTCAGAGGTTGCTACTTACCCTGGTGCTCCTGACTATAAACGGACATGGGGTCACTGGCAAGGGATGGGAGCGAGACAGCTACGTAGACCATGAGGAGGCAAGTCAGTCTGTATTCTTCTTCAGAAGAATTCTCTGGAAACAAAGCAGACAATTATGAGCAGTTTCACACTGGTGACTTTGGACATCGCGGCTCTGGTTGACACAAGAAGCCTCAAGAAACATTAATCTTATTCACAGAGTAACACGCATCCAGTCCGTGTTTGACGATATATCTGACCCTAATTATACTTACCCTACAATCTGTTCCCCTTTCCCATCCACCACTATACTAACTAGTCTAAATACACCCACACTGCCTTTCTGTAAGCACATTGGTACCCCTCTGGTTCAAGTGAAGTTCATTCCTCCTGTACAGCTTCCCTCTGTCCCAGAACTGGCCCCAATGTCTGAGGGCTCTGAATCCAGACATTAACAGACTCACCCAGCACAGGATGTAATCCTGAGATTACTACACATGAGACCTTGCTCTTCAGCCTTGCCTCCTCATACTGTCTCCGCATGACCTCTGTACTACTGTAACTGGTTCCTACATGACTTCTGGCTCCTCTCTCGCCCTGTCCAAAGGTTTTCCCATTCACTCCATTATGTCCTTTACCCTGGCACCAGGGAGGCAACACACCATTTGGGACTCACGGTCACTGCTGCAGAAAGACCGTCTATCCCTCGAACAAATGAAGCTCCCAGCACTGCCACTCGCCTCGCCTTGCCTCCTCATTCATTCTGTCGCCCCAGTGAACTTACCATTCTTCTGATTTGAGAGTGCAGTGACAAGTGCGGGATCCACGTGGCATGGGGCTCCTGCTGCAGACGTCAGTTCATAGATGGCGAGTAAATCCTGCAGAGGACAGCGAACAAAGTACTGAGGACTGCAGGTGATTGAGAAGTTTGCAGATGACACTAAAATGGGCTGTGTGGTTGATAATGAAGAAGAAAGTTGCGGACTGCAGGAAGATATCAGTGAACTGGTCAGGTGGGCAGAACAGTGGCAAATGGAATTCAATCCAGAGAAGTGTGAGGTAATGCATTTGGGGAGGGCTAACAAGGTAAGGGAATACACATTAAATGGTAGGACACTGAGAAGTATAGAGGAACAAAGGGACCTTGGGGTGCAGGCCTGAAGGTAGCAGGCCGGGTAGTTAAGGTGGTTAAGGAGGCATACAGAATACTTGCCTTTATTAGTCGAGGCATGGAATACAAAAGCAAGGAGGTTATTCTTCAACTGTATAAAACACTAGTTAAGCCGCAGCTGGAGTTCTGGCCACCACATTACAGGAAGGATGTGATTGCACTGGAAAGGGTGCAGAGGACATTTACAAGAATGTTGCCAGGACTGGAGAATTTTGGCTTTGATGAAAGATTGGAGATGCTGGGTCTGTTTTCTTTGGAACAGAGGAGGCTGAGGGGAGGCCTGATTGAGGTGTATAAAATTATGAGGGGCCTGGATAGAGTGGATAGGAAGGACGTGTTTCCCTTGGCAGAGGGGTCAACAACCAGGGGGCATAGATTTAGAGTAATTGGGGGGGGAAGGTATAGAGGAGATATGCGGGGAAAGTTTCTTTACCCAGAGGGTGGTGGGGGTCTGGAACTCACTGCCTGAAAGGGTGGTAGAGGCAGAAACCCTCACCACATTTAAACAGTACTTGGATGTGCACCTGAAGTGCGGTAACCTACAGGGCTACGGACCGAGAGCAGGAAAGTGGGATTAGGCTGGGTAGCTCTTGGTCGGCCGGCGCGGACACGATGGGCCGAATGGCCTCATTCTGTAAATTTCTATGATTCTATTACATCATTTCTCTATCAGCATCTGCTGTACGCGGAGGCCTCTGCTCGCAGTGGAAGTGGGATTGCACCACTAAGATATGTGAATGGCGACTCATGATGATCTTGGATGCTTCTTCACAAGCATGGTAGAGTAGCCTGATGGTTATGCTGTTGGAAGGTTTGTACCTTCAAACCCCATCATGGCAGGTTGTGAAACTGAATTCAATTTGGCAATTTGTGTGCTGACACCAGAAAATAAACAACACACTATTTATAAAATGCATTTACGATAGGAAAAATTCCCAAAGTGCTTCACAGAATTGAGTCCCATTGAGTCTAAGCACAGACCCAGTCCTCATACCTTTATGTCAGTGGTTGAGTTGACGATGTCACTCAGAATCTGAATGGAGCCCATGAGGAATGGGATGTGACCGGATAAAACCTGTAAAAAGACAAGACGGATCATGAGCGAAGCATTTAGCAGACCAGCTCGAGTTCTCGCAGGCTGATTGAGTTCAGATCCCCAGCAGATCCAGCATGGTGGTGACCTCACCTCGAGTTCGAGAGTTAACACACAATGGTCATTGGAAATGAAAGTGCAGTCATTGATAACACTTTGATGCCACTCCTCAAATGCCACTTCAGAGGAGGGAGAATCTCCCTGGTGGAAGAGTTTCTGGGAAAGAAGAGTTTATTACAAAATGGACTCCAATTTCTTAAGTCCAAGCACTGAGCAAGGAACTCTGCCCTACAGATGGAACACATGCTGACGGACTGAGCCATCAGTCACTCAAGCAGAGAATGTGCAGGGTGAGTGTGATGGGTGAGTGGGCAGGTGATGGGTGCCGGGTCGAGTTTCTGCACTGAAGCATCAATTTGTCAGAAGAAATAAGTAGGCCACTTATTCCTTGGTAGGGAAGAGGTGAATATTAATTTTACTGGGCAGGAACGGAACGACTGTAAAGCAAGAGATAACAAGAGGTAATATGATGAACTTCGGAAAGAGGTTAAAAAGAAATATGAAATCAAACCATCACTGGAAACAGAAACAGTTTGTAAAACAGGCAGACAATCCGTTAACCCATTTACTGCCCAGCGCATAAAGTGATCATTCTTCCTAAATGGGTGGAGGAGCAAAGGTCTGAGAATACAGATACATAAATCGCTAAAAGTAACAGAAGTCGATGAGGCCACAAAGTGTGGGAACAGCCCATTATTTCTAGAGGCATAAAATACAAAAGTGGGAGGGCAATGTTAAACTTGGTTAGACCTCACTTGGAGCACTGTGCCCAGTTCTAGTCTCCATGTTATAAAAAGGATATGGAAGCACTGGATAAAACGCAAAAAATATTTAGAAGGATCTTCACAGAATTGAAAGGATACAACTATCAGGAATGACTGAAAAGGCTGGGGCTCTTTACTCTAGAAATGAGAAGACGCTGAGGAGACCTGATAAAGGTCTTTAAAAATATGCAGGGGTTTGATAGGGTAGATGTAGAGAAGATGTCTCCACTTGTGGGGGAGACCCCTAAGGAGGGGCATGAATATAACAGTCACTAACAGATCAAATAAAGAATTTAGGAGGAATTTCTTTACACAGCAAGTGGTGAGAACATGGAACTCGCTACCACTTGAAGTGGTTGAAACAGATAGAATTGATGGATTTAAGAGGCGGCTTGATGCATACAACAACTTGTATTTATATAGCGCCTTTAACGTAGTGAAACATCCCATGTACTAGGAGGGTGTGAGTCTGGGTGGGGTCGAGGACCAAAGGGATCTCGGAGTACAAATAACAAATCATTAAAAGTAGCGACACAGGTTAGCAAGGCCATAGAAAAAGCAAATCAAGCATTAGGGTTTATTTCTAGACGTAGAATTGAAAAGTAGGGAAGTTACGCCCAACCTTGGTTAGACCACACCTAGAGTTCTGGTGGCCATATTACAGAAAGGATATAGAGGCACTGGAGAGGGTGCAGAGAAGATTTACAAGGATGATACCAGAAATGCAAGGGTGTCCATATCAGGGAAGGATGAACAGGCTTCTCTTGGAAAAAAAAAAGGCTGATGGGTGACCTAATACAGGTCTTTAAAATTATGAAAGAGAGAGAATGTTTCCACTTGTGGGGAAGAGCATAACTAGAGGCCATCAATATAAGATAGTCACCAAGAAATCCAATCGGGAATTCAGAAGAAACTTCTTTACCCAGAGAGTGGTGAGAATGTGGAACTCGCTGCCACAGGGAGGGGTTGAGGCGAATAGTATCGATGCATTTAAGGGGAGGCTGGACAAGCATATGGGGGAGAAGGGAATAGAGGGTTATGCTGATAAGATTTAGATGAGGAAGACGGAAGGAAGCTGGAGTGGACATAAACGCCGGCATGGCTTGGTTGGGTCGAATGGCCTGTTTCTGGGCCATAGATCCGATGTAATCCGATGTAGTTCCAAAGCACTTCACAGGAGCGTTATCAAAGTAAATTTGCCACGGAGCCACATAAGGAGATCTTAGGGCAGATGACCAAAAGCTGGGTCAAAGAGGTAGATTTTAAGGAGCGTCTTAAAAGGAGATCGAGGTAGAGAGGCGGAGAAGTTTAGGCAGGGAGTTCCAGAGCTTAGGGCTTCGGCAGCTAAAGGCACGGCCATCGATGGGGGATGCTCAAGAGGCCAGGCTTAGAGGAGTGCAGATATCTTGGAGGGTTTGCAGGGCTGGAGGTGACTACAGAGATAGGGACGGGCGAGGCCATGGAGGGATTTGTAAACAAAGATGAGCATTTTGAAATCGAGGCGTTGCTTAACCGGGAGCCAATGTCAGTCAGCGAGCACAGAGGCGATGGATAAACGGGACTTGGTGTGGGTTAGGACACGAATTTTGGATGAGCACAAATTTAGGGAAGGTGGAGTGTGGGGGGCCAGTCAGAAATGCGTTTGAATAGTCTTTTCAGATTATCAGAAGCTGCAGCACATAATAAGAAGCATGAGAATGAATACATGAAGGGGAATAGGATATAGTGATACAGGGGGCAGGGTGGGATCATTGTGTGGACAACACCAGCAAAACCTAGTTGGGCCAAATGGCCTGTATCTGTGCTGCTGATTCTATGTAGTGTAGTGGTTACAGTAAAACACAAGCTGACTGTAGTGGGCAGTGATAGTGGGCAGTGCCCGTAAGTCCTTACTGAGTCTGTCCTGTTTAATTTATCTTTACAGAGTCGATGCTAGGGTGCAGTAACTGACAAAATGTGCTTGCACTTACATCTTGAAGTGCTTCCTGTGCCATAGATCGGAAGTTCAGGATCACACCGATAATGATCATCCTCTTCAGAACATTGTCAGATGCTGCAACACACAAGGAGGGGAATTAGAAGACCCTATAGGGAGCTGGGCACAGAGCCACAATTACTCAGCAACCGACTACTCAAGGTGCTCTCCAGCTGCATGTACATTCATCCACGACACCCACTCCTCAGAACTTTTTCCACCTTTTGAGATGCGGAATTTCCTGCAATGATTTAGGTACAAATGTCACATACATGACTGAAGCCTCACCATGTACTGCGATTGTTGCACTCTGTCTTACTTTATAAAATGCTAACCTTCTCATTTGTTAAATACCAGGGGTCAGATTTTCAGCTTTTCAGTTTTCAGTTTTCAGGATGCAAACGGAGGTGGGGTGGGAAAGGTACAGTCCGGGGATAGTCTGCGCTTTGGTAAGGAAGTTTCGGCATCTGGGCCCTGCGTCAGGGGGCGCAGTGCGAAGGGAGGCGTTGTGCACTTTTCATGGCGCAAGGATGGGAAACCACTTGCCAGGCTGTGTGCGCTCCGAGAGAGGCCTGGGGGAGGAGGGGGGGGGCGGAGAAACCTTAAAAAACAAACAAAAACATTCCCAAAACATTGCCCACGCCACCACAACACAAATCGCTGAAAAATGTAAAAGAACAAACACTCGCACTTACCTTCGGAGTACTTTACTTTCCTCAAGAAATAATAGAGGCTTGTAAGAAAGGTACAGCAATAATCGTGGTCGATTTTAACCTTCATATTGATTGGACAAATCAAATTGGCAAAGATAGCCTTCAGGAAGAGTTCACAGAGTATATGCGGGATGGTTTCTTGGAACAATATGTTGTGGAACCGACCAGGGAGCAGGCTATTTTAAATCTGGTAATGCGTAATGAGACTGGATTCATTAATGATCTCGTAATGAAGGATCCTCTTGGAAGAGTGATCATAGCATGGTAGAATTTCAAATTCTGTTTGAGGGTGAGAAAGCTCGGTCTCAAACTAGTGTCTTGAACTTAAATAAAGGTAATTACAAAGGTATGAAGGCAAAGTTGGCTAACGTGGACTGGGAAAATAGACTAAAGGGCCAGACCGTAGAAATGCAGTGGCAAAAATTTAAGCAGCTATTTCATAACTCTCAACAAAGATATATTCCAGTGAGAAATAAAGATGCTAAGAGAAGGATGAACTAAGGAAGTAAAGGATGGTATCAAATTGAAAACAAAGGCACACAATGTTGCGAAGTAATGTGGACAGCCGAGGATTGGGAAATGTTTAAAAACCAGCAAATTTTAAAGAGAGGGAAGATAGCAGATGAGAATAAATTAGCAAGAAATATAAAAATAGACGGTAAGAACTTCTATAGGTATATAAAAAGGAAGAGAGTAGCTAAAGTAAATATTGGTTCCTTAGAGGATGAGACCGGGGAATTAATAATGGAAACAGGGAAATGGCAGAAACTCTGAACAAATATTTTGTATCAGTCTTCACGGTAGAAGACACTAAAAGCATCCCAAAAATTGATAATCAAGGAGTTACTGCAGGGGGGAACTTAAAACAATTACTATCACGGGAACATTAAGACGGATTGCAAAAGTTTCTATAGATATGTAAAGAGAAAAAGGTTAGTAAAGACAAACGTAAGTCCCCTGCAGTCAGAATCAGGGGAAGTCATAACAGGGAACAAAGAAATGGCGGACCAATTGAACAAGTACTTTGGTTCGGTATTCACTAAGGAGGACACAAACAACCTTCCGGATATAAAAGGGGTCGGAGGGTCTAGTAAGGAGGAGGAACTGAGGGAAATCCTTATTAGTCAGGAAATTGTGTTGGGGAAATTGATGGGATTGAAGGCCGATAAATCCCCAGGGCCTGATAGACTGCATCCCAGAGTACTTAAGGAGGTGGCCTTGGAAATAGTGGATGCATTGACAGTCATTTTCCAACATTCCATTGACTCTGGATCAGTTCCTATGGAGTGGAGGGTAGCCAATGTAACCCCACTTTTTAAAAAAGGAAGGAGAGAGATAACAGGGAATTATAGACCGGTCAGCCTGACATCAGTAGTGGGTAAAATGATGGAATCAATTATTAAGGATGTCATAGCAGTGCATTTGGAAAGAGGTGACATGATAGGTCCAAGTCAGCATGGATTTGTGAAAGGGAAATCATGCTTGACAAATCTTCTGGAATTTTTTGAGGATGTTTCCAGTAGAGTGGACAAGGGAGAACCATTTGATGTGGTATATTTGGACTTTCAGAAGGCTTTCGACAAGGTCCCACACAAGAGATTAATGTGCAAAGTTAAAGCACATGGGATTGGGGGTAGTGTGCTGACATGGATTGAGAACTGGTTGTCAGACAGGAAGCAAAGAGTAGGAGTAAATGGGGACTTTTCAGAATGGCAGGCAGTGACTAGTGGGGTACCGCAAGGTTCTGTGCTGGGGCCCCAGCTGTTTACACTGTACATTAATGATTTAGACGAGGGGATTAAATGTAGTATCTCCAAATTTGCAGATGACACTAAGTTGGGTGGCAGTGTGAGCTGCGAGGAGGATGCTATGAGGCTGCAGAGCGACTTGGATAGGTTAGGTGAGTGGGCAAATGCATGGCAGATGAAGTATAATGTGGATAAATGTGAGGTTATCCACTTTGATGGTAAAAACAGAGAGACAGACTATTATCTGAATGGTGACAGATTAGGAAAAGGGGGAGGTGCAAAGAGACCTGGGTGTCATGATACATCAGTCATTGAAGGTTGGCATGCAGGTACAGCAGGCGGTTAAGAAAGCAAATGGCATGTTGGCCTTCATAGCGAGGGGATTTGAGTACAGGGGCAGGGAGGTGTTGCTACAGTTGTACAGGGCTTTGGTGAGGCCACACCTGGAGTATTGTGTGCAGTTTTGGTCTCCTAACCTGAGGAAGGACATTCTTGCTATTGAGGGAGTGCAGCGAAGGTTCACCAGACTGATTCCTGGGATGGCGGGACTGACCTATCAAGAAAGACTGGATCAACTGGGCTTGTATTCACTGGAGTTCAGAAGAATGAGAGGGGACCTCATAGAAACGTTTAAAATTCTGACGGGGTTAGACAGGTTAGACGCAGGAAGAATGTTCCCAATGTTGGGGAAGTCCAGAACCAGGGGACACAGTCTAAGGATAAGGGGTAAACCATTTAGGACCAAGATGAGGAGGAACTTCTTCACCCAGAGAGTGGTGAACCTGTGGAATTCTCTACCACAGAAAGTTGTTGAGGCCAATTCACTAAATATATTCAAAAAGGAGTTAGATGAAGTCCTTACTACTAGGGGGATCAAGGGGTATGGCGAGAAAGCAGGAATGGGGTACTGAAGTTGCATGTTCAGCCATGAACTCATTGAATGGTGGTGCAGGGTAGAAGGGCTGAATGGCCTACTCCTGCACCTATTTTCTATGTTTCTATAAGGTACTGGGCAAACTAATGGGGCTAAAGGTGGACAAGTCCCCTGGACCGGATGGCCTGTATTCTAGGGTCTTAAAAGAAGTGGCTGCAGAGATAGTGGATGCATTGGTTGTAATCTACCAAAATTCCCTGGATTCTGGAGAGGTCCCAGTGGATTGGAAAACTGCAAATGTAGCACTTCTATTAAGAAAGGAGGGAGACAGAGAGCAGGAAACTATAGACCAGTTAGCCTAACATCTGTGATTGGGAAAAGACTGGAGTCCACCATTAAGGAAATAGTAGCAGGACATTTAGAAAATCACATTGCGGTCAAGCAGAGTCAGCATGGTTTTATAAAAGGGAAATCATGTTTGACAAATTTGTTGGAGTTCTGAGAGGATGTAATGAGCAGGGTGGATAAAAGGGAACGAGTTGATGACGTATATTAGGATTTCCAGAAAGCATTCAATAAGGTGTGTAAGAAAGACTGGTATTAGAGATTCATATATATATATTTAATTTGTAGTCATTGACCAAACTAATCTTACCCATGATTCTCTGTGGGCATGGGAATGTTAGAAGCTCCTCGAATTGCGAAGGCAGTCAGCAATAACTAACTAACACGAGCTGTGAGCCAAGGTCACATTATTATAATAACAAATTGGAGTGGGTCTAATCAAACCTAACAGTTGGCATACAGGAGCATAAACGAGGCGAATTACGAGGAGATGAAGGAATCTGTAAACAAGATAACATGGGCAAGTAGCATTGCTTACTGGAGGCAGGAGTGGCCAGGATACTTGCTCAGGTCTGAGTGACAATGGTATTTTGACCACTAGAACCAAGGTGATTTTGTTAAAGACCTTGGGCTAGATTTTACACTTTTGTGCAGATCGCCCAAAAATGGGCGTTATTTCCGGCGTGGGCGGTAAAAATGGGTTTTCAGATCGCCGGCTTGTCGCCCACTCTCAAAACACCTCGTTTCCATTTTTAAAAATGGCCGTTACCGCGAGCGATATGAAATGGGCGGTAGCATTAAATCTCTCTGACCTTCTTCCATAAAGTGTCGCCGCCCTTAGCAATTGCATGGCAATACTCGATTCCCGCGATTCAGGAGGTCAGCGGTCATGATGACATGCGCAGAAGAGGAGACAGATAGAGAGGGAGCGGAGAGGGAGTGAAGGCGTGTGTGGATGTGGTGTAGCTGCTTTGGGAGGAAGGAGGGAGAGTTTAGAGCTTTAAGCAAATTGGGCAAAAAAAATTAGCTGTTACCAGCCAGATATTTGCCCGAATTTGGTGCCTATAATGGAGGGAGAGGAGGAGGCGACACAGCACGCTGTGGAGACTGACTCTGGCGAGAGCAGTGAGCTGGGAGAGGAGCACATTGGAGGCCGCAAAAGAGCGAGGGGGTTCTCAGATGAGGCAAATGCCTCCCTCCTGCAGGAGGTCGAGTTACGCTGGGGTGATTTGAGACAGGGAGGGTGTGGGAAGGCCTACCCCAAAGGCCTACCAGAGGATATGGACCGAGATGACAGAGGCGGTCTCGTCGGCGACCAACGAGGTGCGTGAGGGCAACCAATGCTGCAAACGATGGAACGACCTTGTGGGATCCGCAAGAGTAAGTATTACATTGATTTACATGTACTTATGTATTTATATAATTTGATTTGTAAGAGTCATGAGTGACTATCATCAGACGAGCGGTCTTTCACTTTTACCGGGAATGTTGTAGTCAAAGCCTGCGGTCACGGTGCATGTCTTTAGGTAAAGAATAATAATTATCATAATGATGATCACATCTGTCGGTTATGTGTTGTACCAGTCTCTGTGACAGTACCTAGCAATGATATCATGCAATGATCTCATGCCATGTCGTCCTGGTACTTTTTACAGAAGAAGCTATCGACGATGCAGAGGTGAATGGGTGGGGGGCCACCAGTTGTCAGCGAGATCACTGAGGTGGAGGAGCGGGTGCTCACACTCGTGGGGAAGCACCCCTGGACGACCACGCAAGCATCTGAAGTGATGCCACGTGAGTAAAGTTTACACCATTGCATGATGTAAAGTCAATAGATGCCACACCCACTGATATTCGACCAATCTTTTATGATACATAATTTTTAAAAGTGTCCTAGAAATAATGCTGGCCAAATGTAAATCATTGCAATCCACAATGTGTTGATGGTGATGAAATGTGATGTCTGCGATGATTTTGAGAGCGGTGGTGCTTTTGTCGTACATATGCTGTGTGTAGCGCTGGACTCACCTGGTCACCCTCGCACCCCCTTCTCCTCTAACAACCTCATTTGTGTCTTGCAGCTCAGCCAGCAGCGTGTCCCAAGGCAAGAGCACAGAGGCCAGAAGGTGGGAGCGCGGGAGTCGGCAGACAATCCTACTACATCTGCTATTGAGGAGCTCCGGTTCTCGCCCGTCAATCCGCTGGGTCTGTTCTCCATGGATGAGAGCGCGGACTTCGAGGAACCTGCATCGCCACGCTCCAGAAGCCATTCCACCCCAGGACCATCTAGTGCTCCTCCGGTCATTCCCGCCTCCACTCTGGAGGTACCGGTCTCAAACACCTCACCACAGGGCACCCCATTTGTCCCCAGGATGGCGCCAACCCCGCGTAGGCCTCGTGGACGCGGCAGGTCTGGTCCATGAGCGCAACATGACAGCGGAGAGATGGTATAGTTGTTCAGGAGGACTGTAGACATTGGTGACCAGCTCATCGATGAATTGTGGGGCATATCCCGACTGCTTGCCACCATGACTGAGTACATTTCGTGGATAGCGGAGTTCCTGGAGGCGATAGCCAGGAACACTGCTGGCACAGGCCTCCCAGTGGTCCCCGAGCGCGACACTCCACCCCTAGGTTCCGCACCACCACTGCGAACGACAGATGAGAGCAAGGACCAAGATCCTGCTTCTGCATCAGAGAATGTTCCCCCCCCTGCACCCCCCGCTCCCATACCCATGCAACCACCGCCTCTGCCTTCATCCCCCCCAATGAGGCACCGCCTGAGGAAGTCTTCGGCCAGGCAGAGTGCAGCGAGGAGGGGAAGGGGGTAGAGGTGGGGAGAAGAAGGGGAGGGGGGAAGGAAAGTGAGGTGCATGTGCGCAGGTGATGGCTGTGTTATATCTCCATCTGGGTGTGTGCAACTTGTTGCAATGTATGGGGGCTGGGGACCACGCTCCTGCTTTGCCTTTGTATTCTGTGTTGCTGGACATGTTGAACATTTGATTGATGTCAATGGTGGAAAAAGTGGGGTATGGGCGGGGGTGGGGTGTTTTTGCCTGTGATACTTACGATTTCAGACCAATGGTGGTATAAAAATTTTGTGCATCGTCTCAGATAGCTGGACCGTTACACACTGGTGATTCCTTAACATGAAAGGGTTAAATACAACTTAACATCAATCAACGGAAACTTTAACTGGCACCAAGTTGATGCACACACAGCAACGTTCTTTCAGGCAAATCGTTCAGATCTCAGCTTCTCTCATAAGAGTCTTGCAGCTATGTAGCCACTACGGGCCCTTTCCTGCGGTCTGGAGGGGGTCGGGGCATGGTTGTATAGCCAGCCTGATTGTCTGGCCCTCGGTCAGCGTTCAGCCCCTCGTCGTCCTCTTCCTCTCTCTCCTGAGGTGGAGCATCAGTGCATTCTGGCAATTCTTGGCCCCTCCTGATAGCCAGGTTGTGCAGCATGGAGCACACAACCTCAAATTTGCCTACTTGCTCAGGGTTGTATTGTAGCTTCCCTCTTGAGTGGTGCAGGCATCTAAAGCGCGGCTTAAGCATATTATTATTTTCTGGACCACATTGCGCGTGTCGCTGTGGCTCTGGTTGTATCGCTTCTCGGCCTGTGTGTGGGTGTCACGCAGAGGGGTCATCAGCCAGGTGGCTAGGCTATATCGGTTATCACCAAGCATCCAGCATTGTCCTTGTGGCTGACTCTTAAACATGTTAGAGACAGCGCTCTCACGCAGGATGTGAGCCTCATCGAAGCTGCCCGGACATTTGACATTCACTACCATTGTGATTTGGTTGTGTGAGTGTACTGTATTGCACCCTGTACCCTGGGGAACTTAGCAATGCGGTAGAATGCTCCAGCCCTGTCAGTGTGAGCCTCCGTGGTCATGGGGAAGCTGATAAAGTCCATCCTACGTGCGTACAGGGCCTCCGTGACCTTTCTAATGCAGCGATGTGTGGCATGGTAAGACAGAGGGGAAATCTCGACCATGGAGGCCCGAAAGGAACCAGACGCGTAGAAAGACAGTGCCACGGTGACCTTGACCTCGACCGACATTGATGTCCTGATGGCAGGCTGCTTATGTGGCCTGATGAGCTCACTTATTTCATTGATCACCACTTTGTGGAAGCGCAGTCTCTGAAGGCAGGTGTGCTCGGACACGTCAAGGTAAGACCTCTTCTCCCTGTAAGTGTGGGGTGTGTATGGTCTGGACCTCCACCTCATTATGGCACATCTTAAATTGTGGACATAATGATGTGCATCACACATTAAGCCATCTGCACTCTGCAGCATCTGCGTATTAATCGATGCAGGCTGAGAAATGGCTGGCCCCATTGCAATGAAAGTATAATAGTGATTGATCAGAAGCAATAATTTCCTCACTAAAATACACCTACAGTAAACCCCAATAGTCCAGAGTCTGAAAATATGTCTGTTGAGATGGTCACTTCACCTGAGAAGTCTCCGGAGTCAATGCAAACACCCCTGAAGTTTGAAGCAGCCTTTTGAATGAAGCGACCTGCAATTTGAAAAATGGCGCCCACACCACTGGCGTTCGTTCTGAAGAGTTCCACTTTTTCCGGGCGTTTTTTTGGGCGAGTGATGTTGTGGCCGATATGTGCACGAGGTGGTGAAAGTGATGCTGGGCGATCTCCTGGACGTTAGTTTCAGCAAATGTGATCTTTACGACAAAATAAAGTGGGCGGTCGGTATTATTGAATCTCGGCGGTAATTCCGTGCGGAACGGAACGCTGGGCGATATTATGGGCATTGGTTTTGCCCATTCTGCTGATTCCGCTCAAAAAAAGTGGGCGGGCGCTATTATTTTCTCCCGACGTTACGCACATGCGGAAAGTAACGCTCGCCGATAAGTGTCCGAAAAATGCGCGTCAGTTTCCATTTTGTGGCTAAATGGACGATATCTGGGCGTTATACCTCATTTCAGTGGTAAAATGGACGTTAAGTGGGCGTTATGCATGCAAAAAAAGTGTAAAATCTAGCCCTATGGACACTGGCCAAACGAACCTTTGATAAGAAATTGATACTCAAAGAATACCTTTGCACAGAAACTGCTGGGATAGCAATGGACAGATTTTGGACAACATTGGCTGTGTCCGGAAGTAAAACAGGGACCTGGGCCTGAGCGCTTTCGTACAACTATTGCTTTTTGTTAAGTATTCTATTGTTGTAAGTTTAATAAATCTAATCTATTGCACAAACTACACTAACTGCCAACTATTGGTATGTCTGGTTAAACAACCCTTAAAAGTTCTTCAAACCACGATATGAGAGACAAGCATTCACAATTCATTTACAACATTCATTTACAAGGCTGCTTCTATATCATACCTCGAGATAAGATATAGAAGTAGCCTTGTACATGAATTTTGTAAATGAATTGCAAACACTTGTCTCTCATATCGGGAAAGGTTTTAAAAAAAAAAAGTAATGACGTCATGTTTTTCTCTGCCTTCTTAAAAACCTAGAGAGAAGTTAACCCTTTCCGCTGACATGTGTTTTATTAATTCAGCAAGAAAAGCCTTTTGAATATTGGACATTATGAATTTAAGTTTCTCAATTGGAAGTGAATGTTTTCCCACGTGCGAGAAGGAAAATAAAATGTAACGGGTTATAAAGAATTTGAAACAAAATGTGTTAATGACTGGGACCATGTTAGAACGTTTGATCTATGTTTTCTATCTTTAATATTTAATAATTTTGGACAGTAAAGTTCCTCCAGGTATCAGGAATGAGATATGAATGGTAATTAATGGGATGTGAAACTATGCCCCTAGTTCTAGATTCCCCCATGAGGGGAAACATCCTCTCTGCATCTACTCTGTCCAGCCCCCTCAAAATTTTGTATGTTTCAATAAGATCACCTCTCATTTTTCTGAACTCCAATGAGTACAGGCCCAACCTACTCAACCTTTCTTCATATGAGAACCCCTCATCTCAGGAATCAACCTTGTGAACCTTCTCGGAACTGCCTCCAATGCAAGCATATCCTTCCTTAAATAAGGAGACTAAAGCTGTATGCAGTACTCCAGATGTGGTCTCACCAATACCCTGTACAGTTGGAGCAGGACTTCCCTGCTTTTATACTCTATCCCCCTTGCAATAAAGGCCAACATTTCATTTGCCTTCCTGATCACTTGCTGTACCTGCAGACTAACTTTTTGTGTTTCATGCACAAGGACCCCCAGGTCCCTCTGTACTGCAGCATTTAAATTATAATTTGCTTTTTTATTTTTCCTGCCAAAGTGGATAACCTCACATTTTCCCAAATTATACTCCATCTGCCAATTTTTTTCCCACTCGCTGAGCCTGACTATATCCATCCCTTTGTATTATTTGCGTCATCCTCACAATTTGCTTTCCCACCCATCTTTGTATCATCAGCAAACGTGACAACATTACACTCTGTCCCTTCATCCAAATCATTAATATAAATTGTAAATAGTTGCGGACCCAGCACTGATCCCTGCGGCACTCCACGAGTTACAGTTTGCCAACTGGAAAATGGCCCATTTATCCCGACTCTCTGTTTTCTGTTAGTTAGCCAATCCTCTATCCATGCTAATAAATTACCTCCAACCCCGTGAGCTTTTATCTTGTGCAGTAACCTTTTGTGTGGCACCTTATCGAATGCCTTCTGGAAGTCCAAATACACCACATCCACTGGTTCCCCCTTATCCACCCTGCTCGTTACATCCGCAAAGAACTCTGGACCTTAAAAGATTCTCCACATCTCACTTTTACTCCTATCCATCTTGTGGATAATTCTTGCTAAATTTATTTCTCCCAGGCCTTCAATTTTCCCAATCCAAAATCCATGTAACTCTCCACTTCAACTTCACTTTCAATCCCTCTAACAGGTACTAGTGCGTTTAACTCTATCCTGATTATTTCATTAATTAGCTAATTTCTCAAAGGAGTATGTGCCAATGCTTAAAAATAGTCTCACTCTTCTGAGCCACATTAACCATTTCATGTCTTGCTGTTGTCAGCATGTCTGAGACCCGTTCTTCAGTGCAAATTCACCATGCATTTCCGCATGTTAATTGCTTCATATACTACAAATCACGTCTGCAGTCTTACACCAGTATCTCGATGCCATCCGATACAAGCCATCTTGAGCGTTCAGGTGATCTTAACAAAATATTGTAGTCGTCTGCAGATCTTTGCTTATCTTCCACTGCATGTCCCTGATGTCTTGGATATTGGCCGGGCTATCAAATTCAGTTTTCTTAAAGCGTACATAGGCAAGGACACAAATGTCTCCAAGAGAAAGCTATCGGTTTACTATTCTTAACTACACTTTGCTGACTTTCACTAGAATGTTAGGAAATTGCAATTCTCCTGTTTCTATCTCATACCCTCATTCACTTCCTCTTACCTGGAATATTGTGTTCAGTTTTGGTCTCCTAATCTGAGGAATGGCGTTCTTGCTATTGAGGGAGTGCAGCGAAGGTTCACCAGACTGATTCCTGGGATGGCTGGACTGTCATATGAGGGGAGATTGGATCAACTGGGCCTTTATTCACTGGAGTTTAGAAGGATGAGAGGGGATCTCATAGAAACTTACAAGATTCTGACGGGATTGGACAGGTTAGATGCGGGAAGAATGTTCCCGATGTTGGGGAAGTCCAGAACCAGGGGACATAGTCTTAGAATAAGGGGTAGGCCATTTAGGACTGAGATGAGGAGAAACTTCTTCACTCAGTTGTTGTTAACCTGTGGAATTCCCTGCCGCAGAGAGTTGTTGATGCCAGTTCATTGGATATATTCAAGAGGGAGTTAGATATGGCCCTTACGGCTAAGGGGATCAAAGGGTATGGAGAGAAAGCAGGAAAGGGGTACTGAGGGAATGATCAGCCATGATCTTATTGGATGGTGATGCAGGCTCGAAGGGCCGAATGGCCTACTCCTGCACCTATTTTCTATGTTTCTAAGTTTCTTCGTGCATCAACACGCACAAAAGACTGTTTATTTACAACAGGTGCCCTTTTGGCATTCGTTTGGCGGCAGCCATATTTCAGAGAAACATGGAGAGCCTATTGAAATCCGTCCCCAGGACCGTGGTATTCCAAGATGACATCATAGTCACAGGTCGTGACACTGCCGAGCACCTGCACAATCTGGAAGAGCTTCTGCGTCGTCTGGACAAAGTGGGACTCAGGCTGAAATGTTCGACGTGCGTTTTCATGGCACCAGGCTTACATGGAATCAGGCCTACAGATGCAAAAACAGAGGCCATCAGAAATGTGCCCAGGCCCCAGAATGTGACGAAGCTGCGTTCGATCCTGGGTCTTCTCAACTACTTCGGTAACTTCTTACCCAAATTGAGCACAGGGTTAGAGACTTTGCACAAGCTGCTCAGGAAAGGAGACGACTGGGTGTGGGGTGAACTTCAAGACAGAGCCTTTGAGAAGGTTGAAATCTGTTGTGTTCCCACAAGCTACTGGTACTGTATGACCCATGCAAGAGTCTAGTTTTGACCTGTGATGCATCATCCTATGGGGTCAGCTGCATACTCCAGCAAGCCAAAGAGTCAGGCAAACTACAACCAGTTGCATACGCGTCTCGAAGCCTGTCCAAGGCGGAAAGAGCCTACGGCATGGTAGAGAAAGAGGCATTAGCATGTGTTTATGGGGTTAAAAAAAAAATGTTTGGGCTTCGCTTCGCGCTGGAAACCGATCACAAGCCGCTTATATCGTTGTTCTCGGAACATAAAGGTATCAATACCAATGAGTCTTCCCACATCCAGAGATGGACGCTGACATTATCTGTCTATGATTATGTCATTCGCCATAGACCAGGCACTGACAACTGCGCTGATGCATTGAGCCGGTTACCATTGCCCACACCAGAGGTGGAAATGCCAATGCCCGCAGAGCTACTCATGGTCATAGATGCCTTTGAGAGTGAATGGTCGCCTGTCACAGCTCAACAAGTCAAGACCTGAACCAACCAGGATCCAACCCTATCGGTTGTAAAACATTGTGTTCTTAACAGGGACTGGTCGACCATCCCCAAGGAAAAGGGTGATGAAACCAAACCGTACAGCCGTCGCAAAGATGAGCTTTCCATCCAGTCCGACTGTTTACTGTGGAGTAATCATGTTGTAATGCCCAAGAAAGGCAGGGCGAGATTTGTACGGGACTTACATAGTACGCATCCCGGTATTGTTGTGATGAAGGCCATCGCCAGGTCCCGTGTTTGGTGGCCTGGCATTGACTCGGACTTAGAGTCATGCGTGCATCAGTGCAGCACTTGCATGCAGTTAAGCATTGCCCCAAAGGAAGCTCTGCTCAGTCTGTGGTCATGGCCATCCAAACCGTGGACAAGAATCCACATCGACTTTGCGGGCCCCTTCCTTGGTAAAATGTTTTTTGTGGTGGTGGGTGCATACTCCAAATGGATAGAATGTGTGATCATGTCATCCAGCACTTCCACTGCCACCATTGAGAACCTGAGAGCCATTTTTGCCACATATGGTCTGCCAGACATCGTTGTCAGCCTGGAGTTTCAAGAGTTCATGAAACGCAACGGCATAAAACACATGAGGTCAGCCCCGTTCAAACCCGCGTCCAATGATCAAGCGGAGCGGGCAGTTCAAACCATCAAGCAGAGCCTGAAACGCGTAACTCACGGTTCCTTGCAGACACGCCTGTCACGCATACTGCTCAGTTACAGGACAAGGCCACACACGCTCACCGGGGTCCCGCTTGCGGAACTATTGATGGAGAGGCCTCAAAACCAGGCTCTCTCCAGTCCATTCTGACCTTAACGATCATGTCGAAACCCGACGTCAACACCAGCAGTGGTATCACGACCGCGCCGCAGTGTCACGTGACATATCTGTAAATGACCCAGTGTATGTACTTAACCAAGGTCAAGGGCCCAAGTGGCCCCCGGGCAATGTTACGGATAAGGAGGGTAACCGGGTGTATATGGTTAAGCTCAAGAATGGGCAGATGTGCAGGAAACACATTGATCAAATCAAGCTAAGGCACAATGACGAACCGGAACAGTTGGAAGAAGACGCCGCGAGCTTAGACGACCAACCAACTCACGTCCAGCCATCAGAAGAACCCACTGTGGTCAACGCCTAGCCCCAAGTCGTGAGACGGTCAACCAGGGGGCGAAGGGCTCCGGACCGTTTGAACTTGTAATATGGACTTGTGCCAAGAACTGGGGGGGGGGGGGGAAATGATGTAATGTATGTACAGAAGGTCTGACCACCACCAGGGGGCACTACCGTCCAAGGTCATAGGGTCAGAGGTACACTCGTGCTGGGTCAGGTATATAAGCTGAACTTCACCTTTATCTTCACTTCTGGAAGCCATGAAAGACTGACCAGGTTACACCTAGTCACTGGATCACAGTACGGAGTTCATTGCATCATTTCATACACCACAGTTTCCCAGGCGGTCATTGTGGGTACACATCCAGGCGGACGGATCGGGCAAAAAGTCCAAACTACTGCCGGTGTCGCAACCAGAGGCATTGCACACCCGGCACTGTCATTCCTGGTGGTGGTCAGGAGATTTAGCTATTAGTTTGCGCCGGCGCAAAAAAATACCGCCCCGCCCTCCATTTTTAGCGAGATGACGACGTTAATCGTCGTGCAATGCTGCGCTAGCACCCCGGATGGAACTTTCGGCCTTAACGCCTCATTTAATGCCCACCCCAGGAAACGCCTGAAAAAAACAGGCGTTCCCAGGGTGCAGTAGGCGGTATTGGCGGCGTTTTTAAATGGAGGGATGAGAATCCTACATTGCAGGTCACATTGACTACAACGGTTGTGCACATAACGCTGTGTGAAGCTCTGACTTGCAAACTTTACTTTTATCTGCCATTACAATGCCCGTACAACTTCAGTGAGAGAATTTAATGGGGGCATTACTAGTTCACCAGCGTATCATGCTCCATGCTATTGCCAGGTGGCGTCAAGCTGGAGGAAGGGCTCTTGGCCATGTCGGCCCACGGATGAGGAGAGGCCGAAGACATCTGGGCTAACCCCCCACAGATTTACAGGCCCCAACACTCAGACCTCCAGCTCTCTGAGGAACAGTGTGTGAGAAGGTTGTGCTTCCAAAAGGAAGTGCTGACAGAGATATGCCATCTCCTACAGGCAGACCGATGCTTGGACCACTCAGGAGGCAGCCTTCAATATTCCCCTCAACAGGTATCCCAATTCATTGCAGTGTGCTGCATGTTGCACAACTTGGCCATCATGAGGGGCCAGTCATTGAGAGTGGGGATTGCAGGCCCACCTCATTAGGAGGAGGATGACGGAGAGGATCCTGACGAGGTCCCCATAGTATTGCCCCCATCCACGGGGGAGGCAGCCGGACCAGGAGTAGCACATCGCCAGCTTGTCATGGAGCGGCTGCTAAATGGGGGAAACAGGGAGCTAATACTGGACACGCTTTGTGCCCCACTAAAGGCACATGACAGAGAATTCAAACAGGCTTCATTTAGACAGACTGTGAGAATTCACAGACACCAAGTCAGAGATGTCTACGTGAGTGGGAGCATGTTGCATTAAGTCATCAATCAACTTGACATTTTAGGACCTTTGGGTAGCGAGCCAATTAAAAGGTTAAAAGACTATTAATTGAGCCAATAAGGTCAAAGAAGGCGAGTTCTTTTCTGTAAATTGATCCAGGTATAAGTACAGCCATTTTGACCATGTAGTTTCAGAAAGACAAAGACCTGGCTTAAAGCCAGAAGCTTGTTGCTGTCTGCCAGAAATAAAGTTACATCAAAACGACAATCGGAGTTCGTATTTCATTGGAAATTAAGAGATCAACAATTTTGGCGTCACGAACATGATCGCTGAGGAAAGAAACTGAATTTTGGACATCGGACCTACATACTGAGGTAAGGACTCCTCTTTATAAAAGTCCTCGGTCAAAAGTCTAAATTCGCCTCTCCTTCTACGCGATTCCGAAAGCCTCCGGTTTGCGAACCCTCCGGTTGGTAGTCAGCTCGAGGTCCCATAGACGTCTAAACTTCGGCGGCGTGTTAGTTAATTAATCACCGACCTATTGATCGGCTGTAAAGCCTGCGACTCGAGACCCCAGTAAAGAAATCAGTATTATGGCAGCAGGAGATAAGAGCAAAGAATTGTCTACAACTGTTAAAGGTGGGCAGGCACCACCTGAAGTTTCGCTAGATTTAATTCTCGAACAGTTGAAAGTATACATAGAGCAACAATTCAATTTATCTAAAACCTATATTAAGATCGAACAAAAGTACGGAACCTCCAAAGGACAATAGACCTTGGACGAGATTAAAAAGGTCTGGGGAAAAACGACCCGTATGAAAAATAAAGAGCGAACTAGATGGTCCCTAGCGGTTATGGGAAAGATCCGAAACTGGAATGAAATTATAATGCGTTCCCAACATGATCGAGAACTGACCAGTACAAAGGATCAATTGCAAGCTGTTTGTGCGCAGCTGCGACAGAAAAAACTTGAACTTGAAAAGCTGGAAGCGGAAGTTAAAGATCTTAAAAGGTGAAATTAAAGAATGGAAAAAATCATTAGGTCAAGAGACAGTAATAGGAAAAGGAAAATGTATCGGTCAATTCCCAGGGTACCCATGTTTGGATAAATTAAAAGTGCAAACCCGAAGACATGACCGAGGAATAGATACGAATTCTGAATTCTCCGACAATACAGGGTCGGAGGATGATGAAGAATTAGGGGTGCGCTTTGCCCCGTTTAAAAAAAGACGAGTTGTAGTCAAATCAGAAGAGACTGCGGATGAGGGCGGAACCAAAAAAACGAGGAAAAGGCTGTATGCAGAATACTTAATTCATGATCCGGCAAACCCAGAGAAAATTGATAAATGGTCCAAGGAATTGCCCAATCCAAAGAAAGGGGGCAGTAAAAACGTGGGACCAATTGGACCGCTTAAGAAATATACATCAACTTCATCCCTGGGACGGAGTGCAAATTTTGACCATAATGGTGCCAAAAACACAGAAGAAAATTGCACGACAAGTTAGAAGAAGCTTTGGGGCAGGATGAGCAAGAATTAGACGCAGGATGGGAAGTGATTAAACATTGGCTGCAAGCCTTCAGTCCAGCTAAGACAGACTGGGGAAAAATTACAGCCTGCCAACAGAAAGGAACAGAGGAGGTCCTGGAGTATGACGAGCGGTTTAGATGCACGTGGTTAGAACATTCGGCTATGAATAATACGGATGAGGAAATGGATGAACAAGTGTTTGGACCCCTGAAAGCAGCTTTCGTGACAGGTCTAAAGCCAGAACTGTCCAAAATGCTTAAGGTAGTGTTTCCGGACTGGGAAGGTAGTGGAACTACCTTTGCAGCATTGGTGGATCGATGTAACCAATTAGATCGGGATATGGGAGCTAAAGTCCGAGCTGTACAGGCAACGGGATGGAAATCCCAGGATTCCGATAAACAGTTATTAGGAAAATTACCCAGAAAATGTCATTATTGTGGGAAAGGTGGTCACTAGGCCAAGACGTGCAGGGTGAAACAGCAAGGTCGTGGCTGGGGAAGAGGACGCAGCCAGGGATACAATTCAGCCAACAAGCCAGGCTTGTCACAAGATACCGACCTCATAGAAGTATTTAAGCGACTGACAATACAACAACAGAAGGAGTTACTTGGAATAGCAAAAAACGATTAGAGCCCACCCTGGCCCCCCTCCTCGCACTAATATAACAAAGGGGAGATGGGCTATATATAACTGTGAGGGTGGGCGATAAGGATGTGGACTGTCTTTTAGACACAGGGGCGGAATTAACATGCTTACCCCTACAATATGGAGACTTTTTGCCGTTGGATGGTAGGGCACGTACAGCCTATGGAGTTGGGGGCCATAAAATGGAAATTAAAAGGACAGCACCGGTACTTATAGGGCTGGGTCCACATGAACTAACCACGCCGGTCTGGATAGGCCCAGTAGATCAACCCCTTTTGGGAATGGACGTTCTAATCCAAATAGATTCATCATTGCATTTCGAGGATGGTCGGGTGACATGGTCAATTAGAACTTTGAAGAAAGAAGAATTGAAGGAACACCCGATATGGGCTAAAGATAAGAACGATTGTGGCCGACTCCAGATGGAGCCTGCGTCATTTACCGGGACCAAGCCTCCATGCACTAAACAGTATCCCATCAGTCCAACTGCCATCGCGAGAATCTTACCGGTTATTCAGCAATTGGAGAAACAAGGGGTGCTTATTAAAACACATAGCTCCTCCAATAGCCCCGTGTGGCCGGTACAGAAATCTAATGAGACTTGGCGTTTGACTGTTGATTATAGGAAAGCTAACCAGTGTATTGATCAAAAAGCTCCTTTGGTCGCAGATCCCTCCACCATTTTTAATGCCCTCAAACCGGAACATAAATATTTCTCGGTTATAGATATGGCCAACGGATTTTGGTCGGTGCCTCTGGCACCGGAGGTTCGACAGTGGTTTGCTTTCACGGTCCAAGGACAACAGTATACTTGGACCTGGTTACCGCAGGGTTTCCACAACAGCCCTACGGTATTCCAAAATGGCTTTACAAAGCCATTTGCGAGAATTACCTCCCCTGTCATCCACAGTCATCCAATATGTAGACGATATCCTGCTAGCTTCAAACATGGAAGACCAGCATGAACAAGATTTACGAGCTTTGCTGGACCACCTTCGGCTGAAAGGACATAAAGCCAGCATCGACAAAGCACAAATATCCCAAGAAGAGGTTGTATACCTGGGACAAAAGATTTCACAAGGAAAGAGAGAACTTACCCAGGATAGAACTGCAGCCATTCGGGCTGCTAAAACCCCCACCACTATTCAGGAACTAAGGTCGTTTTTGGGATTGTGTAACTTTAACAGAAATTGGGTTGACTCCTTCACACAGCTTGCTCAGCCATTGAATGATATTTTAAAGGGGAAACGTGCCTCTAAAGAAGCCATCACCCTCACTAAGGAACAGCAAGAGGCCTTCCTGAGTTTGAAAAAGGCTTTGTGTTCGGCACCGGCTCTGGGAATCCCCGACAGTGGTAAGCCATTTACCCTGTTTGTCCATGAGAAAGAAGGATATGTGACAGCTATACTGACACAAAAACATGGGGATCGGCAAAGACCTATTGGCTATTATTCGGCAAAACTGGATGCGGTAGCCCTCGGATGGGGAAGTTGCCTAAGGGCCATGGAAGCTACATGTCGAGCGGTAATGATCACTGCGGGTCTAGTGCTCGACCAAAAGCTGATTGTCAAGTGTCCCCATACCGTATACGCTTTGCTGGCTATGACTAGAATGCCTCAGGTGACGGCAGCAAGATGGACCCGCTGGAAAGCAGTTTTGGAAGCTCCTAATCTCCATATCGTCCGGGCCAGCCCGGTTAATCCCGCAACTATGCTCCCGATGTCAGAATCGAGGGAGCAAGAGGGGGGGAGAATGTGAAGAGCATGACTGCGTGGAGATTTTAAAAGAAACAGAAGAAGCAGCCTTAGCAGCAGAGGAGCCTCTGCACAACCCAGACCTCATCCTGTTTACAGATGGTTCCTCCTTTGTTGACAATGGTACCAGAAAAGCAGGATGGGCAGTTACAACCTTAGTGACAAAAGGATGTTTACCCTCAGGAACGTCAGCACAACAGGCCGAGTTACGGGCCCTGTCAGAAGCATGTCGAAGAGCAGAAGGACAGACAGCCAATGTCTACACAGATTCACGTTATGCTTTTGGAGTCGCTCACGACTTTGGTCTGTTATGGCAGAAAAGAGGATTCCTCACTGCTGCTGGTACACCTATCCGAAATGGAAAAGAAGTCCGAGACTTGCTCGAGGCCATACAATTACCTCAGGAAGTGTCCATCCTGAAGTGTAAGGCCCATACCAAGGAAAATACCACAGAAGCACAGGGAAATGCCCTAGCCGACCAGGCAGCTAAAGATGCCGCCTCACAGGGCGTTCCTCCAGAAGAACCAACACAGATGTGCAGATTGAAAGCACTCAGGACTCTGACACGAGACCTTCAAACAATGCAAGGCGAGTGCTCCCGAGAGGAAAAATGGACATGGATTGAGGCAGGAATTAAGCTATGTGAAGATGGTGTCTGGAGACAAAGAGTTACCGACAAGCCAGTCGCGCCACAAGCGCTTATGCCTTTTTTAGCCCAACAGATCCACTCGTGGGGACACTTGGCCTCACAACAGATGACGGCACGGTTCCAGAAAAGCTGGTGGGGTCGGGGATTTAAAAAACATGCCCAGCTGGTAACAGACCGCTGTGTGGTCTGCCAGAAAAATAATTCTGGACCCATCACAGTAATGCCCCAACTGAGGCCCCCTGCCCCTGTCAGACCATTCCAGCATCTGCAGGTTGATTATATATCTCTTCCTTCATGCCAAGGATACACTAACATTCTTGTCATGGTCGACAGATTCTCTAGATGGGTAGAAGCTGTCCCAACTAAAAGAGCCACAGCCAATCACACTGCAAAGGTCTTGTGTAAGGATTACATTCCCCGATGGGGAGTCCCGAGTAGCATTGACTCAGATCAGGGAACACACTTCACAGGTGCTGTCTGCCAAGAAGTCTGTAGGTTACTGAACATTACGTGGGATTTACACTGTCCTTATCATCCACAATCATCAGGACAAGTCGAACGAATGAATCGAACTCTGAAACAACAGCTTGCCAAATATCACCAAGAAGGAACACCATGGCCCCAGGCACTACCAATAGTGCTATGTAGCATTAGGGCAACCCCGAACAGAACTACAGGTCTCAGCCCATTTGAAATTATAACAGGAAGACCCATGTCGCTGCCAGGAACTATCGATTTACGGAAAGCTGATGTTCACTTAATGAGTGACACTTTGTTATCATACTGTCAGAACTTAACCAATGCTATTAGTTCTGTTTCCCGACAGGTATCGGCAGCTTCGGGTAATCCACCCAAAGGAGGACACGACATCATCCCGGGAGTCTGGGTGTATGTGAAAAAGTTGCATAAAGAACCTTTGGGTGCCAAGTGGGAGGGACCTTATCAAGTGTTATTGACCACCCAGGCAGCTGTTAAAGTCCAAGGAAAGAAAGCCTGGATCCACGCTTCACACGTTAAACGAGCACCCGTAACTGAAGCTAAAATCTAATAAGGGCAATTACATTTTGCGAAAATGTATAAATTTACTGTATTATTGATTGTAGGTATTCTAGGCATAGGCCTACTTCTTACTAGCCGACCCTCTGCACCAAAGGGAAATAGTAGGGTAGCAAGGGAATTACATGTAAATACCTTTTTATATATGTCATACATTTATGCCAAACAAGGTAACATTTCTAGTTGTTGGGTGTGTGCGCATATGCCTATTCACTCAAAGGGAGGGATTTCCTTGAGGCCAGTTCTCTTGAATATCTCGGAAATGGCTGAGTGGATAATTAATCAAAACAAAACAGGCAATGCGTTTCAGGATACGGAAAACTGGGCACGTAAATGGAAGTCAGCAGGTTACAATCTGACTATCTTTGAAGGTGGATACCAACCGTGCGACAATAATTCCAAACGGCCCCCATTTTTTGTTATCATTAATACAACGGGGATAGGAAGACCGGGGAAATCGGTCTGTCTGATTAGAAACATCAAAGGAGGCCAAAATATGGGGTATAGTAACTGCTCCCGGAATTATAATATAATCAAGCCACGGAACCGTCCAAACTGGGCCGATGTGGGAATTCTTAACGTAACGGGGATTCTGAATAAAACAGATGGAAAAGCCTGGACAGGCCCCGGAGTGTTGCTGACAAAGAAACAGCTAACATTCATTGCATATAATGGTACCTATTGGGTGTGTGGCCACAAGGCCTACCCTTGGTTGCCCCAGAATTGGACGGGATCCTGCTATTTAGCCTACATTGTGCCTTATATGTATCATATAAAGTCACTGTCGGAACATTTACACTGTCCTAAGAGAGCTATCACAGAAACAGAGAGGTTCTTTGCCATTTTGATCCCCAGGCATGGGACCGCCAGACTGGCAAGGGAATCCATTAACATGGCCTCCGTTGTGGAACGGGTAGCCAATGATACCTCAGAGGCCCTAGTTAAAATCAATGCAGAAATGGTAGCAATCCGCACAGTAGCCCCACAGAATAGACTGGCCCTTGATTACATCCTGGCTGAAAAGGGAAGTACTTGCGCCCTACTCGGAACTGAGTGTTGCACGTATATCCCAGATAGCTCTGAAGAAATTACCCACTTAGCGGAGCATATCCAAAAGGAGGTAGAAAAACTTAAGCAACCCCCATCATTCACTTTGTGGAGCGGAGCCACTGAATGGCTAGGTTCAATAGGAACTTCATTGGTGGAAGGTTTAATTCTATTTGTTGTAATTATTTTACTTTTATATTGTTTGTTTATGTTGATTAAATGTTGTTGCGATCAGGCGGCTGTAGCTGCTGTCCCGCAGGTGAGACACCTTGCAGGTCCCAGCAGACCGTCTGTACGTGGCACAGGGGTATGTTATGCTTAAGGGAAGGTTGTTTACTGGTTGAACTAAGATATTGATTTGGATTAAATTGGAATAAGGTTAATTAACCTACTAAGACCAGACTTCCATTGTGGCCACGATGGAACTCGGGTTGGTGTAAATGTGTGTGGAAGCTACTAGTCCGGACATGTGGCGAAACAAGTCAACAAATTTTAGAAGGAAACTATATTAACATGTATGAAATTATTTTGTAGAATGTTTAACCAGTGATACCTGATGTTTTATGATTCAGTTTGTGAAAGAATCAAAGGAGGGATTGATAGAGAATTCAAACAGGCTGCATTTGGACAGACTGTGAGAATTCACAGACACCAAGTCAGAGATGTCTACGTGCAGTTCAGCATGTTGCATTGTCATCAATCAACTTGACATTTTAGGACCCTTGGGTAGCGAGCCAATTAAAAGGTTAAAAGACCATTAATTGAGCCAATAAGGTCAAAGAAGGCGAGTTCTTTTTTGTAAATTGATCCAGGTATAAGTACAGCCATTTTGACCATGTGGTCTCAGAAGGACAAAGACCTGGCTTGAAGCCAGAAGCTTGTTGCTGTCTGCCAGAAATAAAGTTACATTAAAACTACAATCGGAGTTCGTATTTCATTGGAAATTAAGAGATCTAACAGCACATCTCCGGTGAATACTAGAATGATTCACAAGGCACCAATGGCAAATGATGAGTCATAAATATAACTCCAACAAGGTTACAAAAACTGCCCCCACCAAAATAAAACCATACAATATACACCGTTATGTTGCAGGGCACTAAACAACAATGAAACTTCTTTACCGGGCTTGGGTGCACAAAGTCCGCTGTGTAATGCCTGACTTAATGCCAACACTCCTCCAACTTACATTTTCACCGAAACTTGCAGTCAGGGGCGCAAACTATTTTCAGGTGCTAACTTTAACGCCCCGGCGCAATTACCGCTCCTAAATCCAAAAAGCCCCAAATGCAGCCCTAAGTGTTTTGTAAGACACTTTAAGCAGAAATAAAAAACATACTGTGCAGAAAAGAATTGGGTGTGAGTTAGGAATCTGATAGCATTACAGTCCCCACACAGAGCTGGGAGAGTCTCACATATATGGGAATGAAAGTCCATATTACCTGAATACCTCGCTATTCATTCTGCTCAGTCTGTGAGACCAGCACATGCTGGGTTCAAAGTTCACACAGCTCTCTGCTGAGCATGGGTCGTAAATTGGGTAAGAAGAGTGCAAAACAAAGGGTATCCTCACAGGAAAGAAAAAACTAGAAGGAGAGAGAGTCATTCAGCCATATCCGATGTGTCAACTTGATTACCTGTGTGTTATAGTAATAATATGCATGGCTGGAGTTTTATTGCAGCAATTAGAAGAGTTGAGTGCCGAGTTGTTTAGTTTGTGTGTTTATTCCGTTGGCGTTTGTATATACCTTTGATGTACTATGATTTCTTGGTAGTATGCATTGAGTGCAGTGATCAAAGGTGAAAATTAGTGGAAGAAATATAAGGAAAGACTGTTTAGCAGTTCAAACTGGATTCATGGACAGTGTGATGTCTCAGCAGCTCTCACACAGCTTTTATGTAGTATGAAAAGATTGCGAACTCATACTGGTTGTGGACAGTATGAGGTATCAATAAAGACATGATCCTGCCATTACTACAACTGAGTGTGTGTGTAATCTGACATTTAAAGCAACAAAACAAAAAAGAGCAAGAAAGCAGTCTAACAACATGGTCAGCACTAAACCATCAAACACTCCCAGGGCAGGTACAGCACGGGGTTAGATACAGAGTAAAGTTCCCTCTACACTGTCCCCATCAAACATTCCCATGGCAGGTACAGCACATCCAGGGTATGTGACATGTGAACTATCAGACAGGTAGCGTTATGTCACTCACAGGTTAGACGTCTGGCTAGTGTGGCCATCAGGTCTGGTTTCTGTAGGTTGGACCTCACCTGGACCAAGATGTCCATGTTCTCCACCACGAGCTTCTGTTTAAACAATAAAAAGTAGAGAGTGCATCAACCCCTAATATCTCGCTGGTCACTCCCCCATCACTCCATGCCTCACTTGCTCATCCTGCTGCGCCACTTCGGTCATTTCATGTTGTCTCATCTCATGCCATATTCTCTCTGCGCCACCTCAGCCTGACAACCTTGCTGACGACCATGTTGTCTCGCCCAGCTTGCCATCGCCATCTACCACATTCATCTGCCCTACCCAGCTCAACTTGCTCAGTCTGGGCCCAATTCGGCCACACTTCCAGCCTTGCTATCCCCAGCTTGCCTAACCAACACCCATTATATTCAGAAAATCCAACAGATTTAGACACCGTCTGGTACTAAACATGGGACCTCCGGACCAGTAGATGGCTGGGTGGCAGCGACAATTCCACTGATCGCATCAGAGAGCCAGACGACACAATCCTTACCTTCAGCTCATTCACCTGTGATGTAATATGCCACATCAAGTGCTCACTCAAGTGCTTCATTCCATACGGTCCAATCAACTCTGCCAACGCCTGCATTTCTGTTATGGTAAGAGACACTGATTGAAGTCAGGAGCAAAGACCTTGTTGCAAAAACCAAATGAATCTGACATTCCAGTTTTATTTACAATTAACAGAACCCTCCCGGCCGCTGAATCCAATGGAGGTAATTCGGTCATCTTAACTGACTGGGAGAGGGTTGATTCACTGCAGCCCGAGGTCTGTGAGCCACCAATTCTGTGAACCACCAATTTTGGGTCCCAGGGTCACAGCTGGGAATGGCTGCACATCGCTGCCCCAGTGCTGAGGGAGTGAGTATCACCCTCAGTACGAGCTGCTGCCCCCGCAGAGAGGTCCGCTCACACTGTACACGGTTTTCCAGTCTGTACTCATGGATCCTCCTCTTTACACTTGGGCTCAGTGCTACTTCCCTTCTCTGTCCCCTCCCAAACGCACTGACCTGATCCTTGTTGTTTGCTGAAACAGTAAAAGTCTAACAGCTGGCCAAAACCGCTTTGAATGTGAAGCGGTAGATTTTATGGATCACCGACAACAAAAGACTGCATATCTGCAGTTCAACCATGGACGTCAACATGCTCGACACAATTTTACATTCGCAAGCAGGGCGCGCAGGCCTCCACAGTCGGATAGCCAGTCGACATGACTAAAAGCTCTCAACTGGCAGCATCTGTTGATGAAAGCTATACTGCACCCACTGAACTGACGACATTGCACCCACTGAACTGACGACATTGCACCCACTGAACTGACGACATTGCACCCACTGAATTGACTACATTGCACCCACTGAACTGACGACATTGCACCCACTGAACTGACAACATTGCACCCACTGAACTGACTACAACTGACGACATTGCACCCACTGAACTGACGACATTGCACCCACTGAACTGACTACATTGCACCCACTGAACTGACTACATTGCACCCACTGAACTGACTACACTGCACCCACTGAACTGACTACACTGCACCCACTGAACTGACGACATTGCACCCACTGAATTGACTACATTGCACCCACTGAACTGACGACATTGCACCCACTGAACTGACAACATTGCACCCACTGAACTGACTACACTGCACCCACTGAACTGACGACATTGCACCCACTGAACTGACGACATTGCACCCACTGAACTGACTACATTGCACCCACTGAACTGACTACATTGCACCCACTGAACTGACTACATTGCACCCACTGAACTGACTACACTGCACCCACTGAACTGACGATATTGCACCCACTGAACTGACTACATTGCACCCACTGAACTGACGACACTGCACCCACTGAACTGACGAAATTGCACCCACTGAACTGACGACACTGCACCCACTGAACTGACTACATTGCACCCACTGAACTGACTACATTGCACCCACTGAACTGACTATATTGCACCCACTGAACTGACTACACTGCACCCACTGAACTGACTATATTGCACCCACTGAACTGACTACATTGCACCCACTGCACTGACGATACTGCACCCACTGAACTGACAACATTGCACCCACTGAACTGACGATACTGCACCCACTGAACTGACCATATTGCACTCACTGAATTGACGACACTGCACCCACTGAACTGACTATATTGCACCCACTGAACTGAATACATTGCACCCACTGAACTGACTATACTGCACCCAATGAACTGACTATATTGTACCCACTGAACAGACTATATTGTACCCAATGAACTGACTATACTGCACCCACTGAACTGACTACATTGCACCCACTGAACTGACTACATTGCACCCACTGAACTGACTACATTGCACCCACTGAACTGACGACATTGCACCCAGTGAACTGACAAGACTGCACCCACTGAACTAACTATACTGCACCCACTGAACTGACTACATTGCACCCACTGAACTGACTATATTGCACCCACTGAACTGACTATATTGCACCCACTGAACTGACGATACGGCACCCATTGAACTGACTACATTGCACCCAGTGAACTGACTATACTGCACCCACTGAACTGACAACATTGCACCCACTGAACTGACGATACTGCTCCCACTGAACTGACTATATTGCACCCAGTGAACTGACGATATTGCACACACTAAACTGACCATATTGCACCCATTGAACTGACTACATTGCACCCACTGAACTGACTATATTGCACCCACTGAACTGAAGATACTGCACCCACTGAACTGACTATATTGCACCCACTGAAGTGACTACATTGCACCATTTGAACTGACTACATTGCACCCACTGAACTGACTACATTGCACCCACTGAACTGACTATACTGCACCCACTGAACTGACTATATTGCACCCACTGAACTGACTACACTGCACCCACTGAACTGACTATATTGCACCCACTGAACTGACTACAGTGCACCCACTGAACTGACTACATTGCACCCACTGAACTGACTACATTGCACCCAGTGAACTGACTGCATTGCACCCACTGAACTGACTGCATTGCACCCACTGAACTGACTACATTGCACCCACTGAACGGACTATACTGCACCCACTGAACTGACGATATTGCACCCACTAAACGGACTATACTGCACCCACTGAACTGACGATATTGCACCCACTGAACTGACTGCATTGCACCCACTGAACTGACTGCATTACACCCACTGAACTGACTACATTGCACCCACTGAACTGACTGCATTGCACCCACTGAACTGACTGCATTGCACCCACTGAACTGACTGCATTGTACCCACTGAACTGACTACATTGCACCCACTGAACTGACTACATTGCACCCACTGAACTGACGATACTGCACCCACTGAACTGACTACATTGCACCCACTGACCTGACGACACTGCACCCACTGAACTGACTACATTGCACCCACTGAACTGACGACAGTGCACCCATTGAACTGACGACACTGCACCCAGTGAACTGACTATAATGCACCCACTGAACTGACTACATTGCACCCACTGAACTGACTGCATTGCACCCACTGAACTGACTGCATTGCACCCACTGAACTGACTGCATTGCACCCACTGAACTGACTGCATTGCACCCACTGAACTGACTGCATTGCACCCACTGAACTGACTGCATTGCACCCACTGAACAGACTACATTGCACCCACTGAACCGACGATATTGCACCCACTGAACTGACGACACTGCACCCACTGAACTGACTATATTGCACCCACGGAACTGACGACATTGCACCCACTGAACTGACTACATTGCACCCACTGAACTGACTACATTGCACCCATTGAACTGACTACATTGCACCCACTGAACTGACTACAGTGCACCCAGTGAACTGACTATACTGCACCCACTGAACTGACTTTCTTGCACCCTCTGAACTGACTACATTGCACCCAGTGAACTGACTATACTGCACCCACTGAACTGACGATATTGCACCCACTGAACTGACTGCACTGTACCCACTGAACTGACTACATTGCACCCACTGAACTGACTGCATTGCACCCACTGAACTGACTGCATTGCACCCACTGAACTGACTGCATTGCACCCACTGAACTGACTGCATTGCACCCACTGAACTGACTGCATTGCACCCACTGAACTGACTGCATTGCACCCACTGAACTGACTACATTGCACCCACTGAACTGACTACATTGCACCCACTGAACTGACTATATTGCACCCACTGCACTTACTACATTGCACCCACTGAACTGACTACACTGCACCCACTGCACTGACTACATTCCACCCACTGAACTGACTATACTGCACCCACTGAACTGACTATATTGCACCCACTGACCTGACTACTTTGCACCCACTGACCTGACGACACTGCACCCACTGAAGTGACTACATTGCACCCACTGAACTGACTACATTGCACCCACTGAACTGACTATATTGCACCCACTGAACTGACGACACTGCACCCACTGAACTGACGACACTGCACCCACTGAACTGACGATATTGCACCCACTGAACTGACTATATTGCACCCACTGAACTGACGATATTGCACCCACTGAACTGACTACACTGCACCCACTGAACTGACTACATTGCACCCACTGAACTGACTACATTGCACCCACTGAACTGACTGCATTGTACCCACTGAACGGACTATATTGCACCCACTGAACTGACGACACTGCACCCACTGAACGGACTATACTGCACCCACTGAACTGACGATATTGCACCCACTGAACTGTCTACATTGCAACCACTGAACTGACTGCATTGCACCCACTGAACTGACTGCATTACACCCACTGAACTGACTGCATTGTACCCACTGAACTGACTACATTGCACTCACTGAACTGACGACATTGCACCCACTGAACTGACGACACTGCACCCACTGAACTGACGAAATTGCACCCACTGAACTGACGACACTGCACCCACTGAACTGACTACATTGCACCCACTGAACTGACTACATTGCACCCACTGAACTGACTATATTGCACCCACTGAACTGACTACACTGCACCCACTGAACTGACTATATTGCACCCACTGAACTGACTACATTGCACCCACTGCACTGACGATACTGCACCCACTGAACTGACAACATTGCACCCACTGAACTGACGATACTGCACCCACTGAACTGACCATATTGCACTCACTGAATTGACGACACTGCACCCACTGAACTGACTATATTGCACCCACTGAACTGAATACATTGCACCCACTGAAATGACTATACTGCACCCAATGAACTGACTATATTGTACCCACTGAACAGACTATATTGTACCCAATGAACTGACTATACTGCACCCACTGAACTGACTACATTGCACCCACTGAACTGACTACATTGCACCCACTGAACTGACTACATTGCACCCACTGAACTGACGACATTGCACCCAGTGAACTGACAAGACTGCACCCACTGAACTAACTATACTGCACCCACTGAACTGACTACATTGCACCCACTGAACTGACTATATTGCACCCACTGAACTGACTATATTGCACCCACTGAACTGACGATACGGCACCCATTGAACTGACTACATTGCACCCAGTGAACTGACTATACTGCACCCACTGAACTGACAACATTGCACCCACTGAACTGACGATACTGCTCCCACTGAACTGACTATATTGCACCCAGTGAACTGACGATATTGCACACACTAAACTGACCATATTGCACCCATTGAACTGACTACATTGCACCCACTGAACTGACTATATTGCACCCACTGAACTGAAGATACTGCACCCACTGAACTGACTATATTGCACCCACTGAAGTGACTACATTGCACCATTTGAACTGACTACATTGCACCCACTGAACTGACTACATTGCACCCACTGAACTGACTATACTGCACCCACTGAACTGACTATATTGCACCCACTGAACTGACTACACTGCACCCACTGAACTGACTATATTGCACCCACTGAACTGACTACATTGCACCCACTGAACTGACTACATTGCACCCACTGAACTGACTGCATTGCACCCACTGAACTGACTGCATTGCACCCACTGAACTGACTGCATTGCACCCACTGAACTGACTACATTGCACCCACTGAACGGACTATACTGCACCCACTGAACTGACGATATTGCACCCACTAAACGGACTATACTGCACCCACTGAACTGACGATATTGCACCCACTGAACTGACTGCATTGCACCCACTGAACTGACTGCATTACACCCACTGAACTGACTACATTGCACCCACTGAACTGACTGCATTGCACCCACTGAACTGACTGCATTGCACCCACTGAACTGACTGCATTGTACCCACTGAACTGACTACATTGCACCCACTGAACTGACTACATTGCACCCACTGAACTGACGATACTGCACCCACTGAACTGACTACATTGCACCCACTGACCTGACGACACTGCACCCACTGAACTGACTACATTGCACCCACTGAACTGACGACAGTGCACCCATTGAACTGACGACACTGCACCCAGTGAACTGACTATAATGCACCCACTGAACTGACTACATTGCACCCACTGAACTGACTGCATTGCACCCACTGAACTGACTGCATTGCACCCACTGAACTGACTGCATTGCACCCACTGAACTGACTGCATTGCACCCACTGAACTGACTGCATTGCACCCACTGAACTGACTGCATTGCACCCACTGAACAGACTACATTGCACCCACTGAACCGACGATATTGCACCCACTGAACTGACGACACTGCACCCACTGAACTGACTATATTGCACCCACGGAACTGACGACATTGCACCCACTGAACTGACTACATTGCACCCACTGAACTGACTACATTGCACCCATTGAACTGACTACATTGCACCCACTGAACTGACTACAGTGCACCCAGTGAACTGACTATACTGCACCCACTGAACTGACTTTCTTGCACCCTCTGAACTGACTACATTGCACCCAGTGAACTGACTATACTGCACCCACTGAACTGACGATATTGCACCCACTGAACTGACTGCACTGTACCCACTGAACTGACTACATTGCACCCACTGAACTGACTACACTGCACCCACTGAACTGACGACACTGCACCCACTGAACTGACGACACTGCACCCACTGAACTGACGACATTGCACCCACTGAACTGACTACATTGCACCCACTGAACTGACTACAGTGCACCCACTGCACTGACGATACTGCACCCACTGAACTGACGACACTGCACCCACTGAACTGACGATACTGCACCCACTGAACTGATGATATTGCACCCACTGACCTGACGATATTGCACCCACTGAACTGACTCGATTGCACCCACTGAACTGACGATATTGCACCCATTGAACTGACTACATTGCACCCACTGAACTGACTGCATTGCACCCACTGAACTGACTGCATTGCACCCACTGAACTGACTGCATTGCACCCACTGAACTGACTGCATTGCACCCACTGAACTGACTACATTGCACCCACTGAACTGACTACATTGCACCCACTGAACTGACGGCATTGCACCCACTGAACTGACTATATTGCACCCACTGCACTTACTACATTGCACCCACTGAACTGACTACACTGCACCCACTGCACTGACTACATTGCACCCACTGAACTGACTATACTGCACCCACTGAACTGACTATATTGCACCCACTGACCTGACTACTTTGCACCCACTGACCTGACGACACTGCACCCACTGAACTGACAACATTGCACCCACTGAACTGACAACATTGCACCCACTGAACGGACTATACTGCACCCACTGAACTGACGATATTGCACCCACTGAACTGTCTACATTGCAACCACTGAACTGACTGCATTGCACCCACTGAACTGACTGCATTACACCCACTGAACTGACTGCATTGTACCCACTGAATTGACTACATTGCACTCACTGAACTGACGACATTGCACCCACTGAACTGACGACACTACACCCACTGAACTGACGAAATTGCACCCACTGAACTGACGACACTGCACCCACTGAACTGACTACATTGCACCCACTGAACTGACTACATTGCACCCACTGAACTGACTATATTGCACCCACTGAACTGACTACACTGCACCCACTGAACTGACTATATTGCACCCACTGAACTGACTACATTGCACCCACTGCACTGACGATACTGCACCCACTGAACTGACAACATTGCACCCACTGAACTGACGATACTGCACCCACTGAACTGACCATATTGCACTCACTGAATTGACGACACTGCACCCACTGAACTGACTATATTGCACCCACTGAACTGAATACATTGCACCCACTGAACTGACTATACTGCACCCAATGAACTGACTATATTGTACCCACTGAACTGACTATATTGTACCCAATGAACTGACTATACTGCACCCACTGAACTGACTACATTGCACCCACTGAACTGACTACATTGCACCCACTGAACTGACTACATTGCACCCACTGAACTGACGACATTGCACCCACTGAACTGACTGCATTACACCCACTGAACTGACTGCATTGTACCCACTGAACTGACTACATTGCAATCACTGAACTGACGACATTGCACCCACTGAACTGACGACACTGCACCCACTGAACTGACTATACTGCACCCACTGAACTGACGATACTGCACCCACTGAACTGACCATATTGCACTCACTGAATTGACGACACTGCACCCACTGAACTGACTATATTGCACCCACTGAACTGACTACATTGCACCCACTGAACTGACTATATTGCACCCACTTAACTGACGATACGGCACCCACTGAACTGACCACATTGCACCCACTGAACTGACTGTACTGCACCCAATGAACTGACTATATTGTACCCACTGAACTGACTATATTGTACCCACTGAACTGACGATATTGCACCCACTGAACTGACTACATTGCAACCACTGAACTGACTACATTGCACCCACTGAACTGACTACATTGCACCCACTGAACTGACGACATTGCACCCACTGAACTGACTACATTGCACCCAGTGAACTGATTATACTGCACCCACTGAACTGACTATACTGCACCCACTGAACTGACTACATTGCACCCACTGAACTGACTACATTGCACCCAGTAAACTGACTATACTGCACCCACTGAACTGACTACATTGCACCCACTGAACTGACTACATTGCACCCAGTGAACTGACTATACTGCACCCACTGAACTGACTATACTGCACCCACTGAACTGACAACATTGCACCCACTGAACTGACTATACTGCACCCACTGAACTGACTATATTGCACCCAGTGAACTGACGATATTGCACACACTGAACTGACCATATTGCACCCATTGAACTGACTACATTGCACCCACTGAACTGACTATATTGCACCCACTGAACTGACGACACTGCACCCACTGAACTGAGTACATTGCACCCACTGAACTGACTACATTGCACCCACTGAACTGACTACATTGCACCCACTGAACTGACGAGATTGCACCCACTGAAGTGACTACATTGCACTATTTGAACTGACTATATTGCACCCACTGAACTGACTATACTGCACCCACTGAACTGACTATATTGCACCCACTGAACTGACTACACTGCACCCACTGAACTGACTATATTGCACCCACTGAACTGACTACATTGCACCCACTGAACTGACTACATTGCACCCACTGAACTGACGACATTGCACCCACTGAACTGACGACATTGCACCCACTGAACTGACGACATTGCACCCACTGAACTGACTACATTGCACCCACTGAACTGACTACATTGCACCCACTGAACTGACTACATTGCACCCACTGAACTGACGGCATTGCACCCACTGAACTGACTACATTGTACCCACTGAACTGACCACATTGCACCCACTGAACTGACTATATTGCACCCACTGAACTGACTACACTGCACCCACTGAACTGACTATATTGCACCCACTGAACTGACTACATTGCACCCACTGAACTGACCACATTGCACCCACTGAACTGACCACATTGCACCCACTGAACTGACGACATTGCACCCACTGAACTGACTACATTGCACCCACTGAACTGACTACATTGCACCCACTGCACTGACGATACTGCACCCACTGAACTGACAACATTGCACCCACTGAACTGACTATACTGCACCCACTGAACTGACGATATTGCACCCCCTGAACTGACGATACTGCACCCACTGAACTGACCATATTGCACCCACTGAACTGACTACACTGCACCCACTGAACTGACTATATTGCACCCACTGAACTGACTACATTGCACCCACTGAACTGACCACATTGCACCCACTGAACTGACTACATTGCACCCACTGAACTGACTACATTGCACCCACTGAACTGACTATATTGCACCCACTGAACTGACTATATTGCACCCACTGAACTGACTACATTGTACCCACTGAACTGACCACATTGCACCCACTGAACTGACTATATTGCACCCACTGAACTGACTATATTGCACCCATTGAACTGACGATATTGCACCCGCTGAACTGACGACATTGCACCCGCTGAACTGACGACATTGCACCCACTGAACTGACGATATTGCACCCACTGAACTGACTACATTGCACCCACTGAACAGACTACATTGCACCCACTGAACTGACTACATTGCACCCACTGAACTGACTATATTGCACCCACTGAACTGACTATATTGCACCCACTGAACTGACTACACTGCACCCACTGAACTGATTTTTTGAACCCACTGAACTGACTACATTGCACCCAGTGAACTGACCACATTGCACCCACTGAACTGACCACATTGCACCCACTGAACTGACCACATTGCACCCACTGAACTGACTACACTGCACCCACTGAACTGATTTTTTGAACCCACTGAACTGACTACATTGCACCCACTGCACTGACGATACTGCACCCACTGAACTGACAACATTGCACCCACTGAACTGACTATACTGCACCCACTGAACTGACGATATTGCACCCCCTGAACTGACGATACTGCACCCACTGAACTGACCATATTGCACCCACTGAACTGACCACACTGCACCCACTGAACTGACTATATTGCACCCACTGAACTGACTACATTGCACCCACTGAACTGACTACATTGCACCCACTGAACTGACTACATTGCACCCACTGAACTGACTACATTGCACCCACTGAACTGACTGCATTGCTCCCACTGAACTGACTGCATTGCACCCACTGAACTGACTGCATTGCACCCACTGAACTGACGATATTGCACGCACTGAACTGACTACATTGCACCCACCTAACTGACTGCATTGCATCCACTGAACTGACTGCATTGCACCCACTACACTGACGATACTGCACCCACTGAACTGACAACATTGCACCCACTGAACTGACTATACTGCACCCACTGAACTGACGATATTGCACCCACTGAACTGACGATACTGCACCCACTGAACTGACCATATTGCACCCACTGAACTGACAACACTGTACCCACTGAACTGACTATATTGCACCCACTGAACTGACTACATTGCACCCACTGAACTGACTACACTGCACCCACTGAATTGACTACATTGTACCCACTGAACTGACGACATTGCACCCACTGAACTGACGACATTGCAGGCACTGAACTGACTACATTGCACCCACTGAACTGACTACATTGCACCCAATGAACTGACTATATTGCACCCACTTAACTGACTACACTGCACCCACTGAACTGACTATATTGCACCCACTGAACTGACGACATTGCAGGCACTGAACTGACTACACTGCACCCACTGAACTGACTACATTGCACCCAATGAACTGACTATATTGCACCCACTTAACTGACTACATTGCACCCACTGAACTGACTATATTGCACCCACTGAACTGACTACATTGCACCCACTGCACAGATGATACTGCACCCACTGAACTGACAGCATTGCACCCACTGAACTGACTGCATTGCATCCACTGAACTGACTACATTGCACCCACTGAACTGACTATACTGCACCCACTGAACAGACAACATTGCACCCACTGAACTGACTATACTGCACCCACTGAACTGACGATATTGCACCCACTGAACTGACGATACTGCACCCACTGAACTGACCATATTGCACCCACTGAAGTGACTACACTGCACCCACTGAACTGACTACATTGCACCCACTGCACTGACGATACTGCACCCACTGAACTGACAACATTGTACCCACTGAACTGACGATATTGCACCCACTGAACTGACGATACTGCACCCACTGAACTGACCATATTGCACCCACTGAAGTGACTACACTGCACCCACTGAACTGACTACATTGCACCCACTGCACTGACGATACTGCACCCACTGAACTGACAACATTGCACCCACTGAACTGACTACAATGCACCCACTGAACTGACCATATTGCACCCACTGAACTGACTACAATGCACCCACTGAACTGACCAAATTGCACCCACTGAACTGGCTACATTGCACCCACTGAACTGACTACATTGCACCCACTGAACTGACTACATTGCACCCACTGAACTGACTACATTGCACCCACTGAACTGACTACATTGCACCCACTGAACTGACTGCATTGCACCCACTGAACTGACTGTATTGCACCCACTGAACTGACTGCATTGCACCCATTGCACTGACTACACGGCACCCACTGCACTGACTACTTTGCACCCACTGAACTGACTATACTGCACCCACTGAACTGACCAAACTGCACCCACTGAACTGACTACACTGCACCCACTGAACTGACTACACTGCACCCACTGAACTGACTACATTGCACCAACTGAACTGACTACATTGCACCCACTGAACTGACTACATTGCACCCACTGAACGGACTACATTGCACCCACTGAACTGACTCCCTTGCACCCACTGAACTGACTACATTGCACCCACTGAACTGACAACATTGCACCCACTGAACTGACTACATTGCACCCACTGAACTGACTACATTGCACCCACTGAACTGACTACATTGCACCCACTGAACTGACTACATTGCACCCACTGAACTGACTATACTGCACCCACTGAACTGACGGTATTGCACGCACTGAACTGACTGCATTGCACCCACTGAACTGACTGCATTGCACCCACTGAACTGACTACATTGCACCCACTGAACTGACTACATTGCACCCACTGAACTGACGACAGTGCACCCACTGAACTGACGACAGTGCACCCACTGAACTGACGATATTGCACCCACTGAACTGACGATATTGCACCCACTGAACTGACTATATTGCACCCACTGAACTGACTACATTGCACCCACTGAACTGACTACATTGCACCCACTGAACTGATTACAGTGCACCCACTTAACTGACTGCATTGCATCCACTGAACTGACTGCATTGCACCCACTGAACTGACTGCATTGCACCCACTGCACTGACGATACTGCACCCACTGAACTGACAACATTGCACCCACTGACCTGACTACACTGCACCCACTGAACTGACTACATTGCACCCACTGAACTGACTACACTGCACCCACTGAACTGACGATATTGCACCCACTGAACTGACGATACTGCACCCACTGAACTGACCATATTGCACCCACTGAACTGACTCCACTGCACCCACTGAACTGACTATATTGCACCCACTGAACTGACTACATTGCACCCACTGAACTGACTACATTGCACCCACTGAACTGACTACATTGCACCCACTGAACTGACTGCATTGCACCCACTGAACTGACTGCATTGCACCCACTGAACTGACGATACTGCACATACTGAACTGACTACATTGCACCCACTGAACTGACTGCACTGCACCCACTGAACTGACTACACTGCACCCACTGAACTGACTATATTGCACCCACTGAACTGACTGCACTACACCCACTGAACTGACTACATTGCACCCACTGCACTGACGATACTGCACCCACTGCACTGACAACATTGCACCCACTGAACTGACTATACTGCACCCACTGAACTGACTATATTGCACCCACTGAACTGACTATATTGCACCCACTGAACTGACGATATTGGACCCACTGAACTGACGATACTGCACCAACTGAACTGACCATATTGCACCCACTGAACTGACTACACTGCACCCACTGAACTGACTATATTGCACCCACTGAACTGACTACATTGCACCCAGTGAACTGACCACTTTGCACCCACTGAACTGACTATACTGCACCCACTGAACTGACGATATTGCAGCCACTGAACTGACGATATTGCAGCCACTGAACTGACGATATTGCACGCAATGAACTGACTACATTGCGCCCACTGAACTGACTGCATTGCGCCCACTGAACTGACTGCATTGCACCCACTGAACTGACTACATTGCACCCACTGAACAGACTGCAGTGCACCCACTGAACTGACTGCATTGTACCCACTTAACTGACTACATTGCACCCACTGAACTGACCACATTGCACCCACTGAACTGACTACATGGCACCCACTGAACTGACAACATGGCACCCACTGAACTGACGATATTGCACCCACTGAACTGACGACATTGCACCCACTGAACTGACGCCATTGGACCCACTGAACTGACTGCATTGCACCCACTGAACTGACTATATTGCACCCACTGAACTGACTATATTGCACCCACTGAACTGACTATATTGCACCCACTGAACTGACTATATTGCACCCACTGAACTGACTATATTGCACCCACTGAACTGACTATATTGCACCCACTGAACTGACTATATTGCACCCACTGAACTGACTATATTGCACCCACTGAACTGACTATATTGCACCCACTGAACTGACTATATTGCACTGACTGAACTGACTAAATTGCACCCACTCAACTGACGACATTGCACCCACTGAACTGACCACAGTGCACCCACTGAACTGAGTATATTACACCCACTGAACTGACGACATTGCACCCAGTGAACTGACTATAGTGCACCCACTGAACTGACGATATTGCACCCACTGAACTGACTACATTGCACCCACTGAACTGACTACATTGCACCCACTGAACTGACAATATTCCACCCATTGAACTGACGATATTGCACCCACTGAACTGACTACATTGCACCCACTGAACTGACTGCATTGCACCCACTAAACTGACTGCATTGTACCCACTGAACTGACGACATTGCACCCACTGAACTGACTACATTGCACCCACTGAACTGACTATATTGCACCCACTGAACTGACTACACTGCACCCACTGAACTGACTGCAGTGCACCCACTGAACTGAATACATTGCACCCACTGAACTGACTATACTGCACCCACTGAACTGACGATACTGCACCCACTGAACTGACTATACTGCACCCACTGAACTGACGATATTGCACCCACTGAACTGACGATACTGCACCCACTGAACTGACCATATTGCACCCACTGAAGTGACTACACTGCACCCACTGAACTGACTACATTGCACCCACTGCACTGACGATACTGCACCCACTGAACTGACAACATTGCACCCACTGAACTGACTGTACGGCACCCACTGAACTGACCATATTGCACCCACTGAACTGACAACAATGCACCCACTGAACTGACCACATTGCACCCACTGAACTGACTACATTGCACCCACTGAACTGACTACATTGCACCCACTGAACTGACTACATTGCACCCACTGAACTGACTACATTGCACCCACTGAACTGACTACATTGCACCCACTGAACTGACTACATTGCACCCACTGAACTGACTATATTGCACCCACTGAACTGACCACATTGCACCCACTGCACTGACTACACTGCACCCACTGCACTGACTACTTTGCACCCACTGAACTGACTATACTGCACCCACTGATCTGACCAAACTGCACCCACTGAACTGACTACACTGCACCCACTGAACTGACTACACTGCACCCACTGAACTGACTACATTGCACCCACTGAACTGACTACATTGCACCCACTGAACTGACTACATTGCACCCACTGAACGGACTACATTGCACCCACTGAACTGACTCCCTTGCACGCACTGAACTGACTACATTGCACCCACTGAACTGACAACATTGCACCCACTGAACTGACTACATTGCACCCACTGAACTGACTACATTGCACCCACTGAACTGACTACATTGCACCCACTGAACTGACTACATTGCACCCACTGAACTGACTACATTGCACCCACTGAACTGACTGCATTGCACCCACTGAACTGACTGCATTGCACCCACTGAACTGACGACAGTGCACCCACTGAACTGACGATATTGCACCCACTGAACTGACGATATTGCACCCACTGAACTGACTATATTGCACCCACTGAACTGACTATATTGCACCCACTGAACTGACTACATTGCACCCACTGAACTGACTACATTGCACCCACTGAACTGACTACATTGCACCCACTGAACTGACTACAGTGCACCCACTGAACTGACTGCATTGCATCCACTGAACTGACTGCATTGCACCCACTGAACTGACTGCATTGCACCCACTGCACTGACGATACTGCACCCACTGAACTGACAACATTGCACCCACTGACCTGACTACACTGCACCCACTGAACTGACTACACTGCACTCACTGAACTGACTATATTGCACCCACTGAACTGACTACACTGCACTCACTGAACTGACTTTCCTGTACCCACTGAACTGACCATATTGCACCCACTGAACTGATGATATTGCACCCACTGAACTGACGATACTGCACCCACTGAACTGACCATATTGCACCCACTGAACTGACTCCACTGCACCCACTGAACTGACTATATTGCACCCACTGAACTGACTACATTGCACCCACTGAACTGACTACATTGCACCCACTGAACTGACTACATTGCACCCACTGAACTGACGATACTGCACCCACTGAACTGACCATATTGCACCCACTGAACTGACTCCACTGCACCCACTGAACTGACTACATTGCACCCACTGAACTGACTACATTGCACCCACTGAACTGACTACATTGCACCCACTGAACTGACTACATTGCACCCACTGAACTGACTACATTGCACCCACTGAACTGACTGCATTGCACCCACTGAACTGACTGCATTGCACCCACTGAACTGACGATATTGCACGCACTGAACTGACTACATTGCACCCACCTAACTGACTGCATTGCATCCACTGAACTGACTGCATTGCACCCACTACACTGACGATACTGCACCCACTGAACTGACAACATTGCACCCACTGAACTGACTATACTGCACCCACTGAACTGACGATATTGCACCCACTGAACTGACGATACTGCACCCACTGAACTGACCATATTGCACCCACTGAACTGACAACACTGTACCCACTGAACTGACTATATTGCACCCACTGAACTGACTACATTGCACCCACTGAACTGACTACACTGCACCCACTGAATTGACTACATTGTACCCACTGAACTGACGACATTGCACCCACTGAACTGACGACATTGCAGGCACTGAACTGACTACATTGCACCCACTGAACTGACTACATTGCACCCACTGAACTGACTACAATGCACCCAATGAACTGACTATATTGCACCCACTTAACTGACTACACTGCACCCACTGAACTGACTATAGTGCACCCACTGAACTGACGACATTGCAGGCACTGAACTGACTACACTGCACCCACTGAACTGACTATATTGCACCCAATGAACTGACTATATTGCACCCACTGAACTGACTACATTGCACCCACTGAACTGACTATATTGCACCCACTGAACTGACTATATTGCACCCACTGAACTGACTACATTGCACCCACTGCACAGACGATACTGCACCCACTGAACTGACAGCATTGCACCCACTGAACTGACTGCATTGCATCCACTGAACTGACTACGTTGCACCCACTGAGCTGACTATACTGCACCCACTGAACAGACAACATTGCACCCACTGAACTGACTATACTGCACCCACTGAACTGACGATATTGCACCCACTGAACTGACGATACTGCACCCACTGAACTGACCATATTGCACCCACTGAAGTGACTACACTGCACCCACTGAACTGACTACATTGCACCCACTGCACTGACGATACTGCACCCACTGAACTGACAACATTGCACCCACTGAACTGACTGTACGGCACCCACTGAACTGACCATATTGCACCCACTGAACTGACAACAATGCACCCACTGAACTGACCACATTGCACCCACTGAACTGACTACATTGCACCCACTGAACTGACTACATTGCACCCACTGAACTGACTACATTGCACCCACTGAACTGACTACATTGCACCCACTGAACTGACTACATTGCACCCACTGAACTGACTACATTGCACCCACTGAACTGACTATATTGCACCCACTGAACTGACCACATTGCACCCACTGCACTGACTACACTGCACCCACTGCACTGACTACTTTGCACCCACTGAACTGACTATACTGCACCCACTGATCTGACCAAACTGCACCCACTGAACTGACTACACTGCACCCACTGAACTGACTACACTGCACCCACTGAACTGACTACATTGCACCCACTGAACTGACTACATTGCACCCACTGAACTGACTACATTGCACCCACTGAACGGACTACATTGCACCCACTGAACTGACTCCCTTGCACCCACTGAACTGACTACATTGCACCCACTGAACTGACAACATTGCACCCACTGAACTGACTACATTGCACCCACTGAACTGACTACATTGCACCCACTGAACTGACTACATTGCACCCACTGAACTGACTACATTGCACCCACTGAACTGACTACATTGCACCCACTGAACTGACTGCATTGCACCCACTGAACTGACTACATTGCACCCACTGAACTGACGACAGTGCACCCACTGAACTGACGACAGTGCACCCACTGAACTGACGATATTGCACCCACTGAACTGACGATATTGCACCCACTGAACTGACTATATTGCACCCACTGAACTGACTATATTGCACCCACTGAACTGACTACATTGCACCCACTGAACTGACTACATTGCACCCACTGAACTGACTACATTGCACCCACTGAACTGACTACAGTGCACCCACTGAACTGACTGCATTGCATCCACTGAACTGACTGCATTGCACCCACTGAACTGACTGCATTGCACCCACTGCACTGACGATACTGCACCCACTGAACTGACAACATTGCACCCACTGACCTGACTACACTGCACCCACTGAACTGACTACACTGCACTCACTGAACTGACTATATTGCACCCACTGAACTGACTACACTGCACTCACTGAACTGACTTTCCTGTACCCACTGAACTGACCATATTGCACCCACTGAACTGACGATATTGCACCCACTGAACTGACGATACTGCACCCACTGAACTGACCATATTGCACCCACTGAACTGACTCCACTGCACCCACTGAACTGACTATATTGCACCCACTGAACTGACTACATTGCACCCACTGAACTGACTACATTGCACCCACTGAACTGACTACATTGCACCCACTGAACTGACGATACTGCACCCACTGAACTGACCATATTGCACCCACTGAACTGACTCCACTGCACCCACTGAACTGACTACATTGCACCCACTGAACTGACTACATTGCACCCACTGAACTGACTACATTGCACCCACTGAACTGACTACATTGCACCCACTGAACTGACTGCATTGCACCCACTGAACTGACTGCATTGCACCCACTGAACTGACGATATTGCACGCACTGAACTGACTACATTGCACCCACCTAACTGACTGCATTGCATCCACTGAACTGACTGCATTGCACCCACTACACTGACGATACTGCACCCACTGAACTGACAACATTGCACCCACTGAACTGACTATACTGCACCCACTGAACTGACGATATTGCACCCACTGAACTGACGATACTGCACCCACTGAACTGACCATATTGCACCCACTGAACTGACAACACTGTACCCACTGAACTGACTATATTGCACCCACTGAACTGACTACATTGCACCCACTGAACTGACTACACTGCACCCACTGAATTGACTACATTGTACCCACTGAACTGACGACATTGCACCCACTGAACTGACGACATTGCAGGCACTGAACTGACTACATTGCACCCACTGAACTGACTACATTGCACCCACTGAACTGACTACAATGCACCCAATGAACTGACTATATTGCACCCACTTAACTGACTACACTGCACCCACTGAACTGACTATAGTGCACCCACTGAACTGACGACATTGCAGGCACTGAACTGACTACACTGCACCCACTGAACTGACTACATTGCACCCAATGAACTGACTATATTGCACCCACTGAACTGACTACATTGCACCCACTGAACTGACTATATTGCACCCACTGAACTGACTATATTGCACCCACTGAACTGACTACATTGCACCCACTGCACAGACGATACTGCACCCACTGAACTGACAGCATTGCACCCACTGAACTGACTGCATTGCATCCACTGAACTGACTACGTTGCACCCACTGAGCTGACTATACTGCACCCACTGAACAGACAACATTGCACCCACTGAACTGACTATACTGCACCCACTGAACTGACGATATTGCACCCACTGAACTGACGATACTGCACCCACTGAACTGACCATATTGCACCCACTGAAGTGACTACACTGCACCCACTGAACTGACTACATTGCACCCACTGCACTGACGATACTGCACCCACTGAACTGACAACATTGTACGCACTGAACTGACGATATTGCACCCACTGAACTGACGATACTGCACCCACTGAACTGACCATATTGCACCCACTGAAGTGACTACACTGCACCCACTGAACTGACTACATTGCACCCACTGCACTGACGATACTGCACCCACTGAACTGACAACATTGCACCCACTGAACTGATTACAATGCACCCACTGAACTGACCAAATTGCACCCACTGAACTGGCTACATTGCACCCACTGAACTGACTACATTGCACCCACTGAACTGACTACATTGCACCCACTGAACTGACTACATTGCACCCACTGAACTGACTACATTGCACCCACTGAACTGACTGCATTGCACCCACTGAACTGACTATATTGCACCCACTGAACTAACTGCATTGCACCCATTGCACTGCACCCACTGCACTGACTACTTTGCACCCACTGAACTGACTATACTGCACCCACTGAACTGACCAAACTGCACCCACTGAACTGACTACACTGCACCCACTGAACTAACTACACTGCACCCACTGAACTGACTACATTGCACCCACTGAACTGACTACATTGCACCCACTGAACTGACTACATTGCACCCACTGAACGGACTACATTGCACCCACTGAACTGACTACATTGCACCCACTGAACTGATTACAGTGCACCCACTGAACTGACTGCATTGCATCCACTGAACTGACTGCATTGCACCCACTGAACTGACTGCATTGCACCCACTGCACTGACGATACTGCACCCACTGAACTGACAACATTGCACCCACTGACCTGACTACACTGCACCCACTGAACTGACTACATTGCACCCACTGAACTGACTACACTGCACCCACTGAACTGACGATATTGCACCCACTGAACTGACGATACTGCACCCACTGAACTGACCATATTGCACCCACTGAACTGACTCCACTGCACCCACTGAACTGACTATATTGCACCCACTGAACTGACTACATTGCACCCACTGAACTGACTACATTGCACCCACTGAACTGACTACATTGCACCCACGGAACTGACTACATTGCACCCACTGAACTGACTGCATTGCACCCACTGAACTGACGATACTGCACATACTGAACTGACTACATTGCACCCACTGAACTGACTGCACTGCACCCACTGAACTGACTACACTGCACCCACTGAACTGACTATATTGCACCCACTGAACTGACTGCACTACACCCACTGAACTGACTACATTGCACCCACTGCACTGACGATACTGCACCCACTGCACTGACAACATTGCACCCACTGAACTGACTATACTGCACCCACTGAACTGACTATATTGCACCCACTGAACTGACTATATTGCACCCACTGAACTGACGATATTGGACCCACTGAACTGACGATACTGCACCAACTGAACTGACCATATTGCACCCACTGAACTGACTACACTGCACCCACTGAACTGACTATATTGCACCCACTGAACTGACTACATTGCACCCAGTGAACTGACCACTTTGCACCCACTGAACTGACTATACTGCACCCACTGAACTGACGATATTGCAGCCACTGAACTGACGATATTGCAGCCACTGAACTGACGATATTGCACGCAATGAACTGACTACATTGCACCCACTGAACTGACTGCATTGCGCCCACTGAACTGACTGCATTGCACCCACTGAACTGACTACATTGCACCCACTGAACAGACTGCAGTGCACCCACTGAACTGACTGCATTGTACCCACTTAACTGACTACATTGCACCCACTGAACTGACCACATTGCACCCACTGAACTGACTACATGGCACCCACTGAACTGACAACATGGCACCCACTGAACTGACGATATTGCACCCACTGAACTGACGACATTGCACCCACTGAACTGACGCCATTGGACCCACTGAACTGACTGCATTGCACCCACTGAACTGACTATATTGCACCCACTGAACTGACTATATTGCACCCACTGAACTGACTATATTGCACCCACTGAACTGACTATATTGCACCCACTGAACTGACTATATTGCACCCACTGAACTGACTATATTGCACCCACTGAACTGACTATATTGCACCCACTGAACTGACTATATTGCACCCACTGAACTGACTATATTGCACCCACTGAACTGACTATATTGCACTGACTGAACTGACCACATTGCACCCACTCAACTGACGACATTGCACCCACTGAACTGACTACAGTGCACCCACTGAACTGACTATATTACACCCACTGAACTGACGACATTGCAGCCACTGAACTGACTACATTGCACCCACTGAACTGACTACATTGCACCCACTGAACTGACTATATTGCACCCACTGAACTGACTACACTGCACCCACTGAACTGATTTTTTGAACCCACTGAACTGACTACATTGCACCCAGTGAACTGACCACATTGCACCCACTGAACTGACCACATTGCACCCACTGAACTGACCACATTGCACCCACTGAACTGACTATATTGCACCCACTGAACTGACTACATTGCACCCACTGAACTGACTACATTGCACCCACTGAACTGACTGCACTGCACCCACTGAACTGACGACATTGCAGCCACTGAACTGACTACATTGCACCCACTGAACTGACTATATTGCACCCACTGAACTGACTACACTGCACCCACTGAACTGATTTTTTGAACCCACTGAACTGACTACATTGCACCCACTGCACTGACGATACTGCACCCACTGAACTGACAACATTGCACCCACTGAACTGACTATACTGCACCCACTGAACTGACGATATTGCACCCCCTGAACTGACGATACTGCACCCACTGAACTGACCATATTGCACCCACTGAACTGACCACACTGCACCCACTGAACTGACTATATTGCACCCACTGAACTGACTACATTGCACCCACTGAACTGACTACATTGCACCCACTGAACTGACTACATTGCAACCACTGAACTGACTACATTGCATCCACTGAACTGACTACATTGCACCCACTGAACTGACTGCATTGCTCCCACTGAACTGACTGCATTGCACCCACTGAACTGACTACATTGCACCCACTGAACTGACGATATTGCACGCACTGAACTGACTACATTGCACCCACCTAACTGACTGCATTGCATCCACTGAACTGACTGCATTGCACCCACTGAACTGACTACATTGCACCCACTGAACTGACTACATTGCACCCACTGAACTGACTACATTGCACCCAATGAACTGACTATATTGCACCCACTTAACTGACTACACTGCACCCACTGAACTGACTATATTGCACCCACTGAACTGACGACATTGCAGGCACTGAACTGACTACACTGCACCCACTGAACTGACTACATTGCACCCAATGAACTGACTATATTGCACCCACTTAACTGACTACATTGCACCCACTGAACTGACTATATTGCACCCACTGAACTGACTACATTGCACCCACTGCACAGACGATACTGCACCCACTGAACTGACAGCATTGCACCCACTGAACTGACTGCATTGCATCCACTGAACTGACTACATTGCACCCACTGAACTGACTATACTGCACCCACTGAACAGACAACATTGCACCCACTGAACTGACTATACTGCACCCACTGAACTGACGATATTGCACCCACTGAACTGACGATACTGCACCCACTGAACTGACCATATTGCACCCACTAAAGTGACTACACTGCACCCATTGAACTGACTACATTGCACCCACTGCACTGACGATACTGCACCCACTGAACTGACAACATTGTACCCACTGAACTGACGATATTGCACCCACTGAACTGACGATACTGCACCCACTGAACTGACCATATTGCACCCACTGAAGTGACTACACTGCACCCACTGAACTGACTACATTGCACCCACTGCACTGACGATACTGCACCCACTGAACTGACAACATTGCACCCACTGAACTGACTGCACTGAACCCACTGAACTGACCATATTGCACCCACTGAACTGACTACAATGCACCCACTGAACTGACCAAATTGCACCCACTGAACTGGCTACATTGCACCCACTGAACTGACTACATTGCATCCACTGAACTGACTACATTGCACCCACTGAACTGACTACATTGCACCCACTGATCTGACTGCATTGCACCCACTGAACTGACTATATTGCACCCACTGAACTGACTGCATTGCATCCATTGCACTGACTACACTGCACCCACTGCACTGACTACACTGCACCCACTGAACTGACTACACTGCACCCACTGAACTGACTACACTGCACCCACTGAACTGACTACATTGCACCCACTGAACTGACTACATTGCACCCACTGAACGGACTACATTGCACCCACTGAACTGACTCCCTTGCACCCACTGAACTGACTACATTGCACCCACTGAACTGACAACATTGCACCCACTGAACTGACTACATTGCACCCACTGAACTGACTACATTGCACCCACTGAACTGACTACATTGCACCCACTGAACTGACTACATTGCACCCACTGAACTGACTACATTGCACCCACTGAACTGACTATACTGCACCCACTGAACTGACGATATTGCACGCACTGAACTGACTGCATTGCACCCACTGAACTGACTGCATTGCACCCACTGAACTGACTACATTGCACCCACTGAACTGACGACAGTGCACCCACTGAACTGACAACAGTGCACCCACTGAACTGACGATATTGCACCCACTGAACTGACGATATTGCACCCACTGAACTGACTATATTGCACCCACTGAACTGACTATATTGCACCCACTGAACTGACTACATTGCACCCACTGAACTGACTACATTGCACCCACTGAACTGATTACAGTGCACCCACTGAACTGACTGCATTGCATCCACTGAACTGACTGCATTGCACCCACTGAACTGACTGCATTGCACCCACTGCACTGACGATACTGCACCCACTGAACTGACAACATTGCACCCACTGACCTGACTACACTGCACCCACTGAACTGACTACATTGCACCCACTGAACTGACTACACTGCACCCACTGAACTGACGATATTGCACCCACTGAACTGACGATACTGCACCCACTGAACTGACCATATTGCACCCACTGAACTGACTCCATTGCACCCACTGAACTGACTATATTGCACCCACTGAACTGACTACATTGCACCCACTGAACTGACTACATTGCACCCACTGAACTGACCATATTGCACCCACTGAAATGACTCCACTGCACCCACTGACCTGACTATATTGCACCAACTGAACTGACTACATTGCACCCACTGAACTGACTACATTGCACCCACTGAACTGACTGCACTACACCCACTGAACTGACTACATTGCACCCACTGCACTGATGATACTGCACCCACTGCACTGACAACATTGCACCCACTGAACTGACTATACTGCACCCACTGAACTGATTATATTGCACCCACTGAACTGACTATATTGCACCCACTGAACTGACGATATTGGACCCACTGAACTGACGATACTGCACCAACTGAACTGACCATATTGCACCCACTGAACTGACTACACTGCACCCACTGAACTGACTATATTGCACCCACTGAACTGACTACATTGCACCCAGTGAACTGACCACTTTGCACCCACTGAACTGACTATACTGCACCCACTGAACTGACGATATTGCAGCCACTGAACTGACGATATTGCAGCCACTGAACTGACGATATTGCACGCAATGAACTGACTACATTGCACCCACTGAACTGACTGCATTGCGCCCACTGAACTGACCAAATTGCACCCACTGAACTGGCTACATTGCACCCACTGAACTGACTACATTGCACCCACTGAACTGACTACATTGCACCCACTGAACTGACTACATTGCACCCACTGAACTGACTACATTGCACCCACTGAACTGACTACATTGCAACCACTGAACTGACTACATTGCACCCACTGAACTGACTGCATTGCACCCACTGAACTGACTATATTGCACCCACTGAACTGACTGCATTGCATCCATTGCACTGACTACACTGCACCCACTGCACTGACTACTTTGCACCCACTGAACTGACTATACTGCACCCACTGAACTGACTACATTGCACCCACTGAACTGACTACATTGCACCCACTGAACTGACTACATTGCACCCACTGAACGGACTACATTGCACCCACTGAACTGACTCCCTTGCACCCACTGAACTGACTACATTGCACCCACTGAACTGACTACATTGCACCCACTGAACTGACTACATTGCACCCACTGAACTGACAACATTGCACCCACTGAACTGACTACATTGCACCCACTGAACTGACTACATTGCACCCACTGAACTGACTACATTGCACCCACTGAACTGACTACATTGCACCCACTGAACTGACTATACTGCATCCACTGCACTGACGATATTGCACGCACTGAACTGACTGCATTGCACCCACTGAACTGACTGCATTGCACCCACTGAACTGACTACATTGCACCCACTGAACTGACGACAGTGCACCCACTGAACTGACGACAGTGCACCCACTGAACTGACGATATTGCACCCACTGAACTGACGATATTGCACCCACTGAACTGACTATATTGCAGCCACTGAACTGACTATATTGCACCCACTGAACTGACTACATTGCACCCACTGAACTGACTACATTGCACCCACTGAACTGATTACAGTGCACCCACTGAACTGACTGCATTGCATCCACTGAACTGACTGCATTGCACCCACTGAACTGACTGCATTGCACCCACTGCACTGACGATATTGCACCCACTGAACTGACGATACTGCACCCACTGAACTGACCATATTGCACCCACTGAACTGACTACAGTGCACCCACTGAACTGACTATATTACACCCACTGAACTGACGACATTGCACCCAGTGAACTGACTATAGTGCACCCACTGAACTGACGATATTGCACACACTGAACTGACTACATTGCACCCACTGAACTGACTACATTGCACCCACTGAACTGACAATATTCCACCCATTGAACTGACGATATTGCACCCACTGAACTGAGTACATTGCACCCACTGAACTGACTACATTGCACCCACTGAACTGACTGCATTGCACCCACTAAACTGACTGCATTGTACCCACTGAACTGACGACATTGCACCCACTGAACTGACTGCATTGCACCCACTGAACTGACTATGTTACACCCACTGAACTGACGACACTGCACCCACTGAACTGACTGCAGTGCACCCACTGAACTGAATACATTGCACCCACTGAACTGACTATACTGCACCCACTGAACTGACGATACTGCACCCACTGAACTGACTATACTGCACCCACTGAACTGACGATATTGCACCCACTGAACTGACGATACTGCACCCACTGAACTGACCATATTGCACCCACTGAAGTGACTACACTGCACCCACTGAACTGACTACATTGCACCCACTGCACTGACGATACTGCACCCACTGAACTGACAACATTGCACCCACTGAACTGACTGTACTGCACCCACTGAACTGACCATATTGCACCCACTGAACTGACAACAATGCACCCACTGAACTGACCACATTGCACCCACTGAACTGACTACATTGCACCCACTGAACTGACTACATTGCACCCACTGAACTGACTACATTGCACCCACTGAACTGACTACATTGCACCCACTGAACTGACTACATTGCACCCACTGAACTGACTATATTGCACCCACTGAACTGACCACATTGCACCCACTGCACTGACTACACTGCACCCACTGAACTGATTACTTTGCACCCACTGAACTGACTATACTGCACCCACTGATCTGACCAAACTGCACCCACTGAACTGACTACACTGCACCCACTGAACTGACTACACTGCACCCACTGAACTGACTACATTGCACCCACTGAACTGACTACATTGCACCCACTGAACTGACTACATTGCACCCACTGAACGGACTACATTGCACCCACTGAACTGACTCCCTTGCACCCACTGAACTGACTACATTGCACCCACTGAACTGACAACATTGCACCCACTGAACTGACTACATTGCACCCACTGAACTGACTACATTGCACCCACTGAACTGACTACATTGCACCCACTGAACTGACTACATTGCACCCACTGAACTGACTACATTGCACCCACTGAACTGACTACATTGCACCCACTGAACTGACTATACTGCACCCACTGAACTGACGGTATTGCACGCACTGAACTGACTGCATTGCACCCACTGAACTGACGACATTGCACCCACTGAACTGACGACAGTGCACCCACTGAACTGACGACAGTGCACCCACTGAACTGACGATATTGCACCCACTGAACTGACGATATTGCACCCACTGAACTGACTATATTGCACCCACTGAACTGACTATATTGCACCCACTGAACTGACTACATTGCACCCACTGAACTGACTACATTGCACCCACTGAACTGACTACATTGCACCCACTGAACTGACTACAGTGCACCCACTGAACTGACTGCATTGCATCCACTGAACTGACTGCATTGCACCCACTGAACTGACTGCATTGCACCCACTGCACTGACGATACTGCACCCACTGAACTGACAACATTGCACCCACTGACCTGACTACACTGCACCCACTGAACTGACTACACTGCACCCACTGAACTGACTATATTGCACCCACTGAACTGACTACACTGCACTCACTGAACTGACTTTCCTGTACCCACTGAACTGACCATATTGCACCCACTGAACTGACGATACTGCACCCACTGAACTGACCATATTGCACCCACTGAACTGACTCCACTGCACCCACTGAACTGACGATATTGCACGCACTGAACTGACTGCATTGCACCCACTGAACTGACTGCATTGCACCCACTGAACTGACTACATTGCACCCACTGAACTGACGACAGTGCACCCACTGAACTGACGACAGTGCACCCACTGAACTGACGATATTGCACCCACTGAACTGACGATATTGCACCCACTGAACTGACTACATTGCACCCACTGAACTGACTATATTGCACCCACTGAACTGACTACATTGCACCCACTGAACTGACTACATTGCACCCACTGAACTGATTACAGTGCACCCACTGAACTGACTGCATTGCATCCACTGAACTGACTGCATTGCACCCACTGAACTGACTGCATTGCACCCACTGCACTGACGATACTGCACCCACTGAACTGACAACATTGCACCCACTGACCTGACTACACTGCACCCACTGAACTGACTACATTGCACCCACTGAACTGACTACACTGCACCCACTGAACTGACGATATTGCACCCACTGAACTGACGATACTGCACCCACTGAACTGACCATATTGCACCCACTGAACTGACTCCATTGCACCCACTGAACTGACTATATTGCACCCACTGAACTGACTACATTGCACCCACTGAACTGACTACATTGCACCCACTGAACTGACTACATTGCACCCACTGAACTGACCATATTGCACCCACTGAAATGACTCCACTGCACCCACTGACCTGACTATATTGCACCAACTGAACTGACTACATTGCACCCACTGAACTGACTACATTGCACCCACTGAACTGACTGCACTACACCCACTGAACTGACTACATTGCACCCACTGCACTGACGATACTGCACCCACTGCACTGACAACATTGCACCCACTGAACTGACTATACTGCACCCACTGAACTGACTATATTGCACCCACTGAACTGACTATATTGCACCCACTGAACTGACGATATTGGACCCACTGAACTGACGATACTGCACCAACTGAACTGACCATATTGCACCCACTGAACTGACTACACTGCACCCACTGAACTGACTATATTGCACCCACTGAACTGACTACATTGCACCCAGTGAACTGACCACTTTGCACCCACTGAACTGACTATACTGCACCCACTGAACTGACGATATTGCAGCCACTGAACTGACGATATTGCAGCCACTGAACTGACGATATTGCACGCAATGAACTGACTACATTGCACCCACTGAACTGACTGCATTGCGCCCACTGAACAGACCAAATTGCACCCACTGAACTGGCTACATTGCACCCACTGAACTGACTACATTGCACCCACTGAACTGACTACATTGCACCCACTGAACTGACTACATTGCACCCACTGAACTGACTACATTGCACCCACTGAACTGACTACATTGCAACCACTGAACTGACTACATTGCACCCACTGAACTGACTGCATTGCACCCACTGAACTGACTATATTGCACCCACTGAACTGACTGCATTGCATCCATTGCACTGACTACACTGCACCCACTGCACTGACTACTTTGCACCCACTGAACTGACTATACTGCACCCACTGAACTGACCAAACTGCACCCACTGAACTGACTACACTGCACCCACTGAACTGACTACACTGCACCCACTGAACTGACTACACTGCACCCACTGAACTGACTACACTGCACCCACTGAACTGACTACATTGCACCCACTGAACTGACTACATTGCACCCACTGAACGGACTACATTGCACCCACTAAACTGACTCCCTTGCACCCACTGAACTGACTACATTGCACCCACTGAACTGACAACATTGCACCCACTGAACTGACTACATTGCACCCACTGAACTGACTACATTGCACCCACTGAACTGACTACATTGCACCCACTGAACTGACGACATTGCACCCACTGAACTGACTACATTGCACCCACTGAACTGACTATACTGCACCCACTGAACTGACGATATTGCACGCACTGAACTGACTGCATTGCACCCACTGAACTGACTGCATTGCACCCACTGAACTGACTACATTGCACCCACTGAACTGACGACAGTGCACCCACTGAACTGACGACAGTGCACCCACTGAACCGACGATATTGCACCCACTGAACTGACGATATTGCACCCACTGAACTGACTATATTGCACCCACTGAACTGACTATATTGCACCCACTGAACTGACTACATTGCACCCACTGAACTGACTACATTGCACCCACTGAACTGATTACAGTGCACCCACTGAACTGACTGCATTGCATCCACTGAACTGACTGCATTGCACCCACTGAACTGACTGCATTGCACCCACTGAACTGACTGCATTGCACCCACTGCACTGACGATATTGCACCCACTGAACTGACGATACTGCACCCACTGAACTGACCATATTGCACACACTGAACTGACTACAGTGCACCCACTGAACTGACTATATTACACCCACTGAACTGACGACATTGCACCCAGTGAACTGACTATAGTGCACCCACTGAACTGACGATATTGCACACACTGAACTGACTACATTGCACCCACTGAACTGACTACATTGCACCCACTGAACTGACAATATTCCACCCATTGAACTGACGATATTGCACCCACTGAACTGAGTACATTGCACCCACTGAACTGACTACATTGCACCCACTGAACTGACTGCATTGCACCCACTAAACTGACTGCATTGTACCCACTGAACTGACGACATTGCACCCACTGAACTGACTACATTGCACCCACTGAACTGACTATGTTACACCCACTGAACTGACTACACTGCACCCACTGAACTGACTGCAGTGCACCCACTGAACTGAATACATTGCACCCACTGAACTGACTATACTGCACCCACTGAACTGACGATACTGCACCCACTGAACTGACTATACTGCACCCACTGAACTGACGATATTGCACCCACTGAACTGACGATACTGCACCCACTGAACTGACTACATTGCACCCACTGCACTGACGATACTGCACCCACTGAACTGACAACATTGCACCCACTGAACTGACTGTACTGCACCCACTGAACTGACCATATTGCACCCACTGAACTGACAACAATGCACCCACTGAACTGACCACATTGCACCCACTGAACTGACTACATTGCACCCACTGAACTGACTACATTGCACCCACTGAACTGACTACATTGCACCCACTGAACTGACTACATTGCACCCACTGAACTGACTACATTGCACCCACTGAACTGACTACATTGCACCCACTGAACTGACTATATTGCACCCACTGAACTGACCACATTGCACCCACTGCACTGACTACACTGCACCCACTGAACTGACTACTTTGCACCCACTGAACTGACTATACTGCACCCACTGATCTGACCAAACTGCACCCACTGAACTGACTACACTGCACCCACTGAACTGACTACACTGCACCCACTGAACTGACTACATTGCACCCACTGAACTGACTACATTGCACCCACTGAACTGACTACATTGCACCCACTGAACGGACTACATTGCACCCACTGAACTGACTCCCTTGCACCCACTGAACTGACTACATTGCACCCACTGAACTGACAACATTGCACCCACTGAACTGACTACATTGCACCCACTGAACTGACTACATTGCACCCACTGAACTGACTACATTGCACCCACTGAACTGACTACATTGCACCCACTGAACTGACTACATTGCACCCACTGAACTGACTATACTGCACCCACTGAACTGACGGTATTGCACGCACTGAACTGACTGCATTGCACCCACTGAACTGACGACAGTGCACCCACTGAACTGACGACAGTGCACCCACTGAACTGACGATATTGCACCCACTGAACTGACGATATTGCACCCACTGAACTGACTATATTGCACCCACTGAACTGACTATATTGCACCCACTGAACTGACTACATTGCACCCACTGAACTGACTACATTGCACCCACTGAACTGACTACAGTGCACCCACTGAACTGACTACAGTGCACCCACTGAACTGACTGCATTGCATCCACTGAACTGACTGCATTGCACCCACTGAACTGACTGCATTGCACCCACTGCACTGACGATACTGCACCCACTGAACTGACAACATTGCATCCACTGACCTGACTACACTGCACCCACTGAACTGACTACACTGCACCCACTGAACTGACTATATTGCACCCACTGAACTGACTACACTGCACTCACTGAACTGACTTTCCTGTACCCACTGAACTGACCATATTGCACCCACTGAACTGACGATATTGCACCCACTGAACTGACGATACTGCACCCACTGAACTGACCATATTGCACCCACTGAACTGACTCCACTGCACCCACTGAACTGACTATATTGCACCCACTGAACTGACTACATTGCACCCACTGAACTGACTACATTGCACCCACTGAACTGACTATATTGCACCCACTGAACTGACTACATTGCACCCACTGAACTGACGATACTGCACCCACTGAACTGACCATATTGCACCCACTGAACTGACTCCACTGCACCCACTGAACTGACTACATTGCACCCACTGAACTGACTACATTGCACCCACTGAACTGACTACATTGCACCCACTGAACTGACTGCATTGCACCCACTGGACTGACGATATTGCACCCACTGAACTGACTACATTGCACCAACTGAACTGACGACAGTGCACCCACTGAACTGACTACATTGCACCCACTGAACTGACTATATTGCACCCACTGAACTGACTGTATTGCACCCACTGAACTGACTGTATTGCACCCACTGAACTGACTATATTGCACCCACTGAACTGACTATATTGCACCCACTGAACTGACTATATTGCACCCACTGAACTGACGATATTGCACCCACTGAACTGACTACATTGCACCCACTGAACTGACGATATTGCCCCCACTGAACTGACTATATTGCACCCACTGAACTGACTATATTGCACCCACTAAACTGACGATATTGCACCCACTGAACTGACTACATTGCACCCACTGAACTGACGACATTGCACCCACTGAACTGACTACACTGCACCCACTGAACTGACGATATTGCACATACTGAACTGACTACATTGCACCCACTGAACTGACTGCACTGCACCCACTGAACTGACTACACTGCACCCACTGAACTGACTATATTGCACCCACTGAACTGACTGCACTACACCCACTGAACTGACTACATTGCACCCACTGCACTGACTATACTGCACCCACTGCACTGACAACATTGCACCCACTGAACTGACTATACTGCACCCACTGAACTGACTATATTGCACCCACTGAACTGACTATATTGCACCCACTGAACTGACGATATTGCACCCACTGAACTGACGACATTGCACCCAGTGAACTGACTATCGTGCACCCACTGAACTGACGATATTGCACCCACTGAACTGACTACATTGCACCCACTGAACTGACAATATTCCACCCATTGAACTGACGATATTGCACCCACTGAACTGACTACATTGCACCCACTGAACTGACTGCATTGCACCCACTAAACTGACTGCATTGTACCCACTGAACTGACGACATTGCACCCACTGAACTGACTACATTGCACCCACTGAACTGACTACATTGCACCCACTGAACTGACTACATTGCACCCACTGAACTGACGACATTGCACCCACTGAACTGACTACAGTGCACCCACTGAACTGACTACAGTGCACCCACTGAACTGACTATATGACACCCACTGAACTGACGACATTGCACCCAGTGAACTGACTATCGTGCACCCACTGAACTGACGATATTGCACCCACTGAACTGACGATATTGCACCCACTGAACTGACGATATTGCACCCACTGAACTGACTACATTGCACCCACTGAACTGACTACATTGCACCCACTGAACTGACAATATTCCACCCATTGAACTGACGATATTGCACCCACTGAACTGACTACATTGCACCCACTGAACTGACTGCATTGCACCCACTAAACTGACTGCATTGTACCCACTGAACTGACGACATTGCACCCACTGAACTGACTACATTGCACCCACTGAACTGACTATATTGCACCCACTGAACTGACTACACTGCACCCACTGAACTGACTGCAGTGCACCCACTGAACTGAATACATTGCACCCACTGAACTGACTATACTGCACCCACTGAACTGACGATACTGGACCCACTGAACTGACGATATTGCAGCCACTGAACTGACTATATTGCACCAACTGAACTGACCACATTGCACCCAATGAACTGACTATATTGCACCCACTGAGCTGACTATATTGCACCCACTGAACTGACTATATTGCACCCACTGAACTGACTATATTGCACCCACTGAACTGACTATATTGCACCCATTGAACTGACTATATTGCACCCACTGAACTGACTGCATTGCACCCACTGAACTGACTACATTGCACCCACAGAACTGACTACATTGCACCCACTGAACTGACTATATTACACCCACTGAACTGACTACATTGCACCCACTGAACTGACTACATTGTACCCACTGAACTGACGACATTGCACCCACTGAACTGACGATATTGCACCCACTGAACTGACGATATTGCACGCACTGAACTGCCACATTGCACTCACTGAACTGACTACATTGCACCCACTGAACTGACTATACTGCACCCACTTAACTGACGATATTGGATCCACTGAACTGACGACATTGCAACCACTGAACTGACGATATTGAACGCAATGAACTGACTACATTGCACCCACTGAACTGACTGCATTGCGCCCACTGAACTGACTGCATTGCGCCCACTGAACTGACTGCATTGCACCCACTGAACTGACTACATTGCACCCAGTGAACTGACTATACTGCACCCACTGAACTGACTATATTGCACCCACTGAACTGACGATATTGCACCCACTGAACTGACTACATTGCACCCACTGAACTTACTACACTGCACTCACTGAACTGACGATATTGCACCCACTGAACTGACGATATTGCACCCATTGAACTGACGATATTGCACCCACTGAACTGACTACATTGCACCCACTGAACTGACGATACTGCACCAACTGAACTGACCATATTGCACCCACTGAACTAACTACACTGCACCCACTGAACTGACGACATTGCACCCACTGAACTGACTACACTGCACCCACTGAACTGACTATATTGCACCCACTGAACTGACTATATTGCACCCACTGAACTGACGATATTGCACCCACTGAACTGACGATACTGCACCAACTGAACTGACCATATTGCACCCACTGAACTGACTACACTGCACCCACTGAACTGACTACACTGCACCCACTGAACTGACGACATTGCACCCACTGAACTGACTATATTGCACTCACTGAACTGACTACACTGCACCCACTGAACTGACTATATTGCACCCACTGAACTGACTACATTGCACCCACTGCACTGACGATACTGCACCCACTGAACTGACAACATTGCACCCACTGAACTGAGTATACTGCACCCACTGAACTGACTATATTGCACCCACTGAACTGACTATATTGCACCCACTGAACTGACTATATTGCACCCACTGAACTGACTATATTGCACCCACTGAACTGACTACACTGCACCCACTGAACTGACTACACTGCACCCACTGAACTGACTATATTGCACCCACTGAACTGACTATATTGCACCCACTGAACTGACTATATTGCACCCACTGAACTGACTATATTGCACCCACTGAACTGACTATATTGCACCCACTGAACTGACTATATTGCACCCACTGAACTGACTATATTGCACTGACTGAACTGACTACATTGCACCCACTGAACTGACTATATTGCACTGACTGAACTGACTACATTGCACCCACTCAACTGACGACATTGCACCCACTGAACTGACTACAGTGCACCCACTGAACTGACTATATTACACCCACTGAACTGACGACATTGCACCCAGTGAACTGACTATCGTGCACCCACTGAACTGACGATATTGCACACACTGAACTGACTACATTGCACCCACTGAACTGACTACATTGCACCCACTGAACTGACAATATTCCACCCATTGAACTGACGATATTGCACCCACTGAACTGACTACATTGCACCCACTGAACTGACTGCATTGCACCCACTAAACTGACTGCATTGTACCCACTGAACTGACGACATTGCACCCACTGAACTGACTACATTGCACCCACTGAACTGACTATATTGCACCCACTGAACTGACTACACTGCACCCACTGAACTGACTGCAGTGCACCCACTGAACTGACTGCAGTGCACCCAATGAACTGATACATTGCACCCACTGAACTGACTATACTGCACCCACTGAACTGACGATACTGCACCCACTGAACTGACGATACTGCACCCACTGAACTGATGATATTGCACCCACTGAACTGACGATACTGCACCCACTGAACTGACGATATTGCACCCACTGAAGTGACTACACTGCACCCACTGAACTGACCATATTGCACCCACTGAACTGACTACAATGCACCCACTGAACTGACCACATTGCACCCACTGAACTGACTACATTGCACGCACTGAACTGACTACATTGCACCCACTGAACTGACTACATTGCACCCACTGAACTGACCACATTGCACCCACTGCACTGACTACTTTGCACCCACTGAACTGACGATACTGCACCCACTGAACTGACCAAACTGCACCCACTGAACTGACTACACTGCACCCACTGAACTGACTACACTGCACCCACTGAACTGACTACATTGCACCCACTGAACTGACTACATTGCACCCACTGAACTGACTACATTGCACCCACTGAACGGACTACATTGCACCCACTGAACTGACTCCCTTGCACCCACTGAACTGACTACATTGCACCCACTGAACTGACAACATTGCACCCACTGAACTGACTACATTGCACCCACTGAACTGACTACATTGCACCCACTGAACTGACAACATTGCACCCACTGAACTGACTACATTGCACCCACTGAACTGACTACATTGCAGCCACTGAACTGACTACATTGCACCCACTGAACTGACTACATTGCACCCACTGAACTGACTACATTGCACCCACTGAACTGACTATACTGCACCCACTGAACTGACGGTATTGCACGCACTGAACTGACTGCATTGCACCCACTGAACTGACTGCATTGCACCCACTGAACTGACTCCCTTGCACCCACTGAACTGACTACATTGCACCCACTGAACTGACAACATTGCACCCACTGAACTGACTACATTGCACCCACTGAACTGACTACATTGCAGCCACTGAACTGACTACATTGCACCCACTGAACTGACTACATTGCACCCACTGAACTGACTACATTGCACCCACTGAACTGACTACATTGCACCCACTGAACTGACTATACTGCACCCACTGAACTGACGGTATTGCACGCACTGAACTGACTGCATTGCACCCACTGAACTGACTGCATTGCACCCACTGAACTGACGACAGTGCACCCACTGAACTGAAGACAGTGCACCCACTGAACTGACGATATTGCACCCACTGAACTGACGATATTGCACCCACTGAACTGACTATATTACACCCACTGAACTGACTATATTGCACCCACTGAACTGACTACATTGCACCCACTGAACTGACTACATTGCACCCACTGAACTGACTACATTGCACCCACTGAACTGACTACAGTGCACCCACTGAACTGACTGCATTGCATCCACTGAACTGACTGCATTGCACGCACTGAACTGACTGCATTGCACCCACTGCACTGACGATACTGCACCCACTGAACTGACAACATTGCACCCACTGACCTGACTACACTGCACCCACTGAACTGACTACATTGCACCCACTGAACTGACTGTACTGCACCCACTGAACTGACTATATTGCACCCACTGAACTGACTACACTGCACTCACTGAACTGACTTTCCTGTACCCACTGAACTGACCATATTGCACCCACTGAACTGACGATATTGCACCCACTGAACTGACGATACTGCACCCACTGAACTGACCATATTGCACCCACTGAACTGACTCCACTGCACCCACTGAACTGACTATATTGCACCCACTGAACTGACTACATTGCACCCACTGAACTGACTACATTGCACCCACTGAACTGACTACATTGCACCCACTGAACTGACGATACTGCACCCACTGAACTGACCATATTGCACCCACTGAACTGACTCCACTGCACCCACTGAACTGACTACATTGCACCCACTGAACTGACTACATTGCACCCACTGAACTGACTGCATTGCACCCACTGGACTGACTGCATTGCACCCACTGAACTGACTACATTGCACCAACTGAACTGACGACAGTGCACCCACTGAACTGACTACATTGCACCCACTGAACTGACTATATTGCACCCACTGAACTGACTGTATTGCACCCACTGAACTGACTGTATTGCACCCACTGAACTGACTATATTGCACCCACTGAACTGACGATATTGCACCCACTGAACTGACTACATTGCACCCACTGAACTGACGATATTGCACCCACTGAACTGACTATATTGCACCCACTGAACTGACTATATTGCACCCACTAAACTGACGATATTGCACCCACTGAACTGACTACATTGCACCCACTGAACTGACGACATTGCACCCACTGAACTGACTACACTGCACCCACTGAACTGACTACACTGCACATACTGAACTGACTACATTGCACCCACTGAACTGACTGCACTGCACCCACTGAACTGACTACACTGCACCCACTGAACTGACTATATTGCACCCACTGAACTGACTGCACTACACCCACTGAACTGACTACATTGCACCCACTGCACTGACTATACTGCACCCACTGCACTGACAACATTGCACCCACTGAACTGACTATACTGCACCCACTGAACTGACTATATTGCACCCACTGAACTGACTATATTGCACCCACTGAACTGACGATATTGCACCCACTGAACTGACGATACTGCACCAACTGAACTGACCATATTGCACCCACTGAACTGACTACACTGCACCCACTGAACTGACTATATTGCACCCACTGAACTGACTACATTGCACCCAGTGAACTGACCACTTTGCACCCACTGAACTGACTATACTGCACCCACTGAACTGACGATATTGCAGCCACTGAACTGACGATATTGCAGCCACTGAACTGACGATATTGCACGCAATGAACTGACTACATTGCACCCACTGAACTGACTGCATTGCGCCCACTGAACTGACTGCATTGTACCCACTTAACTGACGACATTGCACCCACTGAACTGACCACATTGCACCCACTGAACTGACTACATGGCACCCACTGAACTGACTACATTGCACCCACTGAACTGACTGTATTGCACCCACTGAACTGACGATATTGCAGCCACTGAACTGACGATATTGCAGCCACTGAACTGACTGCATTGCACCCACGGAACTGACTACATTGCACCCACTGAACAGACTGCAGTGCACCCACTGAACTGACTGCATTGTACCCACTTAACTGACGACATTGCACCCACTGAACTGACCACATTGCACCCACTGAACTGACTACATGGCACCCACTGAACTGACTACATGGCACCCACTGAACTGACGATATTGCACCCACTGAACTGACGATATTGCACCCACTGAACTGACGACATTGGACCCACTGAACTGACTGCATTGCACCAACTGAACTGACGATATTGAACGCAATGAACTGACTACATTGCACCCAGTGAACTGACTACATTGCACCCAGTGAACTGACTATACTGCACCCACTGAACTGACTACATTGCACCCACTGAACTGACGATATTGCACCCACTGAACTGACTACATTGCACCCACTGAACTTACTACACTGCACTCACTGAACTGACGATATTGCACCCACTGAACTGACGATATTGCACCCATTGAACTGACGATATTGCACCCACTGAACTGACTACATTGCACCCACTGAACTGACGATACTGCACCAACTGAACTGACCATATTGCACCCACTGAACTGACGACACTGCACCCACTGAACTGACGACATTGCACCCACTGAACTGACTATATTGCACCCACTGAACTGACTACACTGCACCCACTGAACTGACTATATTACACCCACTGAACTGACTACATTGCACGCACTGCACTGACGATACTGCACCCACTGAACTGACAACATTGCACCCACTGAACTGACTATACTGCACCCACTGAACTGACTATATTGCACCCACTGAACTGACTATATTGCACCCACTGAACTGACGATATTGCACCCACTGAACTGACGATATTGCACCCACTGAACTGACTACATTGCACCCACTGAACTGACTACATTGCACCCACTGAACTGACTACATTGCACCCACTGAACTGACTACATTGCACCCACTGAACTGACTGCATTGCTCCCACTGAACTGACTGCATTGCACCCACTGAACTGACTACTTTGCACCCACTGAACTGACGATATTGCACGCACTGAACTGACTACATTGCACCCACTGAACTGACTGCATTGCATCCACTGAACTGGCTGCATTGCACCCACTGAACTGACTACATTGCACCCACTGAACTGACTACATTGCACCCACTGCACTGACGATACTGCACCCACTGAACTGACAACATTGCACCCACTGAACTGACTATACTGCACCCACTGAACTGACCATATTGCACCCACTGAACTGACTACACTGCACCCACTGAACTGACTATATTGCACCCACTGAACTGACTACATTGTACCCACTGAACTGACTACATTGCACCCACTGAACTGACTGTATTGCACCCACTGAACTGACTGTATTGCACCCACTGAACTGACTATATTGCACCCACTGAACTGACTGTATTGCACCCACTGAACTGACTATATTGCACCCACTGAACTGACGATATTGCACCCACTGAACTGACTACATTGCACCCACTGAACTGACGATATTGCACCCACTGAACTGACTATATTGCACCCACTGAACTGACTATATTGCACCCACTAAACTGACGATATTGCACCCACTGAACTGACTACATTGCACCCACTGAACTGACGACATTGCACCCACTGAACTGACTACACTGCACCCACTGAACTGACTACACTGCACATACTGAACTGACTACATTGCACCCACTGAACTGACTGCACTGCACCCACTGAACTGACTACACTGCACCCACTGAACTGACTATATTGCACCCACTGAACTGACTGCACTACACCCACTGAACTGACTACATTGCACCCACTGCACTGACTATACTGCACCCACTGCACTGACAACATTGCACCCACTGAACTGACTATACTGCACCCACTGAACTGACTATATTGCACCCACTGAACTGACTATATTGCACCCACTGAACTGACGATATTGCACCCACTGAACTGACGATACTGCACCAACTGAACTGACCATATTGCACCCACTGAACTGACTACACTGCACCCACTGAACTGACTATATTGCACCCACTGAACTGACTACATTGCACCCAGTGAACTGACCACTTTGCACCCACTGAACTGACTATACTGCACCCACTGAACTGACGATATTGCAGCCACTGAACTGACGATATTGCAGCCACTGAACTGACGATATTGCACGCAATGAACTGACTACATTGCACCCACTGAACTGACTGCATTGCGCCCACTGAACTGACTGCATTGCACCCACGGAACTGACTACATTGCACCCACTGAACAGACTGCAGTGCACCCACTGAACTGACTGCATTGTACCCACTTAACTGACGACATTGCACCCACTGAACTGACCACATTGCACCCACTGAACTGACTACATGGCACCCACTGAACTGACTACATGGCACCCACTGAACTGACGATATTGCACCCACTGAACTGACGACATTGCACCCACTGAACTGACGACATTGGACCCACTGAACTGACTGCATTGCACCCACTGAACTGACGATATTGAACGCAATGAACTGACTACATTGCACCCACTGAACTGACTGCATTGCACCCACTGAACTGACTACATTGCACCCAGTGAACTGACTACATTGCACCCAGTGAACTGACTATACTGCACCCACTGAACTGACTACATTGCACCCACTGAACTGACGATATTGCACCCACTGAACTGACTACATTGCACCCACTGAACTTACTACACTGCACTCACTGAACTGACGATATTGCACCCACTGAACTGACGATATTGCACCCATTGAACTGACGATATTGCACCCACTGAACTGACTACATTGCACCCACTGAACTGACGATACTGCACCAACTGAACTGACCATATTGCACCCACTGAACTGACGACACTGCACCCACTGAACTGACGACATTGCACCCACTGAACTGACTATATTGCACCCACTGAACTGACTACACTGCACCCACTGAACTGACTATATTACACCCACTGAACTGACTACATTGCACGCACTGCACTGACGATACTGCACCCACTGAACTGACAACATTGCACCCACTGAACTGACTATACTGCACCCACTGAACTGACTATATTGCACCCACTGAACTGACTATATTGCACCCACTGAACTGACGATATTGCACCCACTGAACTGACGATATTGCACCCACTGAACTGACTACATTGCACCCACTGAACTGACTACATTGCACCCACTGAACTGACTACATTGCACCCACTGAACTGACTACATTGCACCCACTGAACTGACTGCATTGCTCCCACTGAACTGACTGCATTGCACCCACTGAACTGACTACTTTGCACCCACTGAACTGACGATATTGCACGCACTGAACTGACTACATTGCACCCACTGAACTGACTGCATTGCATCCACTGAACTGACTGCATTGCACCCACTGAACTGACTACATTGCACCCACTGAACTGACTACATTGCACCCACTGCACTGACGATACTGCACCCACTGAACTGACAACATTGCACCCACTGAACTGACTATACTGCACCCACTGAACTGACCATATTGCACCCACTGAACTGACTACACTGCACCCACTGAACTGACTATATTGCACCCACTGAACTGACTACATTGTACCCACTGAACTGACTACATTGCACCCACTGAACTGACTACATTGCACCCACTGAACTGACTACACTGCACCCACTGAACTGACTATATTGCACCCACTGAACTGACTACATTGTACCCACTGAACTGACTACATTGCACCCACTGAACTGACTACATTGCACCCACTGAACTGACTACATTGCACCCACTGAACTGACTACACTGCACCCACTGAATTGACTACATTGTACCCACTGAACTGACGACATTGCACCCACTGAACTGACGACATTGCAGGCACTGAACTGACTACATTGCACCCACTGAACTGACGACATTGCACCCACTGAACTGACGACATTGCAGGCACTGAACTGACGACATTGCACCCACTGAACTGACTACATTGCACCCACTGAACTGACTACATTGCACCCAATGAACTGACTATATTGCACCCACTTAACTGACTACACTGCACCCACTGAACTGACTATATTGCACCCACTGAACTGACTATATTGCACCCACTGAACTGACTACACTGCACCCACTGAACTGACTATATTGCACCCACTGAACTGACTACATTGCACCCACTGCACTGACGATACTGCACCCACTGAACTGACAACATTGCACCCACTGAACTGAGTATACTACACCCACTGAACTGACTATATTGCACCCACTGAACTGACTATATTGCACCCACTGAACTGACTATATTGCACCCACTGAACTGACTATATTGCACCCACTGAACTGACTACACTGCACCCACTGAACTGACTATATTGCACCCACTGAACTGACTATATTGCACCCACTGAACTGACTATATTGCACCCACTGAACTGACTATATTGCACCCACTGAACTGACTATATTGCACCCACTGAACTGACTATATTGCACCCACTGAACTGACTATATTGCACTGACTGAACTGACTACATTGCACCCACTCAACTGACGACATTGCACCCACTGAACTGACTACAGTGCACCCACTGAACTGACTATATTACACCCACTGAACTGACGACATTGCACCCAGTGAACTGACTATAGTGCACCCACTGAACTGACGATATTGCACACACTGAACTGACTACATTGCACCCACTGAACTGACTACATTGCACCCACTGAACTGACAATATTCCACCCATTGAACTGACGATATTGCACCCACTGAACTGACTACATTGCACCCACTGAACTGACTGCATTGCACCCACTAAACTGACTGCATTGTACCCACTGAACTGACGACATTGCACCCACTGAACTGACTACATTGCACCCACTGAACTGACTATATTGCACCCACTGAACTGACTACACTGCACCCACTGAACTGACTGCAGTGCACCCACTGAACTGAATACATTGCACCCACTGAACTGACTATACTGCACCCACTGAACTGACGATACTGCACCCACTGAACTGACTATACTGCACCCGCTGAACTGACGATATTGCACCCACTGAACTGATGATACTGCACCCACTGAACTGACCATATTGCACCCACTGAAGTGACTACACTGCACCCACTGAACTGACTACATTGCACCCAATGCACTGACGATACTGCACCCACTGAACTGACAACATTGCACCCACTGAACTGACTGTACTGCACCCACTGAACTGACCATATTGCACCCACTGAACTGACTACAATGCACCCACTTAACTGACCACATTGCACCCACTGAACTGACTACATTGCACCCACTGAACTGACTATATTGCACCCACTGAACTGACTGTATTGCACCCACTGAACTGACTGTATTGCACCCACTGAACTGACTATATTGCACCCACTGAACTGACGATATTGCACCCACTGAACTGACTACATTGCACCCACTGAACTGACGATATTGCACCCACTGAACTGACTATATTGCACCCACTGAACTGACTATATTGCACCCACTAAACTGACGATATTGCACCCACTGAACTGACTACATTGCACCCACTGAACTGACGACATTGCACCCACTGAACTGACTACACTGCACCCACTGAACTGACGATATTGCACATACTGAACTGACTACATTGCACCCACTGAACTGACTGCACTGCACCCACTGAACTGACTACACTGCACCCACTGAACTGACTATATTGCACCCACTGAACTGACTGCACTACACCCACTGAACTGACTACATTGCACCCACTGCACTGACTATACTGCACCCACTGCACTGACAACATTGCACCCACTGAACTGACTATACTGCACCCACTGAACTGACTATATTGCACCCACTGAACTGACTATATTGCACCCACTGAACTGACGATATTGCACCCACTGAACTGACGATACTGCACCAACTGAACTGACCATATTGCACCCACTGAACTGACTACACTGCACCCACTGAACTGACTATATTGCACCCACTGAACTGACTACATTGCACCCAGTGAACTGACCACTTTGCACCCACTGAACTGACTATACTGCACCCACTGAACTGACGATATTGCAGCCACTGAACTGACGATATTGCAGCCACTGAACTGACGATATTGCACGCAATGAACTGACTACATTGCACCCACTGAACTGACTGCATTGCGCCCACTGAACTGACTGCATTGCACCCACGGAACTGACTACATTGCACCCACTGAACAGACTGCAGTGCACCCACTGAACTGACTGCATTGTACCCACTTAACTGACGACATTGCACCCACTGAACTGACCACATTGCACCCACTGAACTGACCACATGGCACCCACTGAACTGACTACATGGCACCCACTGAACTGACGATATTGCACCCACTGAACTGACGACATTGCACCCACTGAACTGACGACATTGGACCCACTGAACTGACTGCATTGCACCCACTGAACTGACGATATTGAACGCAATGAACTGACTACATTGCACCCACTGAACTGACTGCATTGCGCCCACTGAACTGACTGCATTGCGCCCACTGAACTGACTGCATTGCGCCCACTGAACTGACTGCATTGCACCCACTGAACTGACTACATTGCACCCAGTGAACTGACTATACTGCACCCACTGAACTGACTACATTGCACCCACTGAACTGACGATATTGCACCCACTGAACTGACTACATTGCACCCACTGAACTTACTACACTGCACTCACTGAACTGACGATATTGCACCCACTGAACTGACGATATTGCACCCATTGAACTGACGATATTGCACCCACTGAACTGACTACATTGCACCCACTGAACTGACGATACTGCACCAACTGAACTGACCATATTGCACCCACTGAACTGACGACACTGCACCCACTGAACTGACGACATTGCACCCACTGAACTGACTATATTGCACCCACTGAACTGACTACACTGCACCCACTGAACTGACTATATTACACCCACTGAACTGACTACATTGCACCCACTGCACTGACGATACTGCACCCACTGAACTGACAACATTGCACCCACTGAACTGACTATACTGCACCCACTGAACTGACTATATTGCACCCACTGAACTGACTATATTGCACCCACTGAACTGACGATATTGCACCCACTGAACTGACGATATTGCACCCACTGAACTGACTACATTGCACCCACTGAACTGACTACATTGCACCCACTGAACTGACTACATTGCACCCACTGAACTGACTACATTGCACCCACTGAACTGACTGCATTGCTCCCACTGAACTGACTGCATTGCACCCACTGAACTGACTACTTTGCACCCACTGAACTGACGATATTGCACGCACTGAACTGACTACATTGCACCCACTGAACTGACTGCATTGCATCCACTGAACTGACTGCATTGCACCCACTGAACTGACTACATTGCACCCACTGAACTGACTACATTGCACCCACTGCACTGACGATACTGCACCCACTGAACTGACAACATTGCACCCACTGAACTGACTATACTGCACCCACTGAACTGACCATATTGCACCCACTGAACTGACTACACTGCACCCACTGAACTGACTATATTGCACCCACTGAACTGACTACATTGTACCCACTGAACTGACTACATTGCACCCACTGAACTGACTACATTGCACCCACTGAACTGACTACACTGCACCAACTGAACTGACTATATTGCACCCACTGAACTGACTACATTGTACCCACTGAACTGACTACATTGCACCCACTGAACTGACTACATTGCACCCACTGAACTGACTACACTGCACCCACTGAATTGACTACATTGTACCCACTGAACTGACGACATTGCACCCACTGAACTGACGACATTGCAGGCACTGAACTGACTACATTGCACCCACTGAACTGACGACATTGCACCCACTGAACTGACGACATTGCAGGCACTGAACTAACGACATTGCACCCACTGAACTGACTACATTGCACCCACTGAACTGACTACATTGCACCCAATGAACTGACTATATTGCACCCACTTAACTGACTACACTGCACCCACTGAACTGACTATATTGCACCCACTGAACTGACTATATTGCACCCACTGAACTGACTACACTGCACCCACTGAACTGACTATATTGCACCCACTGAACTGACTACATTGCACCCACTGCACTGACGATACTGCACCCACTGAACTGACAACATTGCACCCACTGAACTGAGTATACTACACCCACTGAACTGACTATATTGCACCCACTGAACTGACTATATTGCACCCACTGAACTGACTATATTGCACCCACTGAACTGACTATATTGCACCCACTGAACTGACTACACTGCACCCACTGAACTGACTATATTGCACCCACTGAACTGACTATATTGCACCCACTGAACTGACTATATTGCACCCACTGAACTGACTATATTGCACCCACTGAACTGACTATATTGCACCCACTGAACTGACTATATTGCACTGACTGAACTGACTACATTGCACCCACTCAACTGACGACATTGCACCCACTGAACTGACTACAGTGCACCCACTGAACTGACTATATTACACCCACTGAACTGACGACATTGCACCCAGTGAACTGACTATAGTGCACCCACTGAACTGACGATATTGCACACACTGAACTGACTACATTGCACCCACTGAACTGACTACATTGCACCCACTGAACTGACAATATTCCACCCATTGAACTGACGATATTGCACCCACTGAACTGACTACATTGCACCCACTGAACTGACTGCATTGCACCCACTAAACTGACTGCATTGTACCCACTGAACTGACGACATTGCACCCACTGAACTGACTACATTGCACCCACTGAACTGACTATATTGCACCCACTGAACTGACTACACTGCACCCACTGAACTGACTGCAGTGCACCCACTGAACTGAATACATTGCACCCACTGAACTGACTATACTGCACCCACTGAACTGACGATACTGCACCCACTGAACTGACTATACTGCACCCGCTGAACTGACGATATTGCACCCACTGAACTGATGATACTGCACCCACTGAACTGACCATATTGCACCCACTGAAGTGACTACACTGCACCCACTGAACTGACTACATTGCACCCAATGCACTGACGATACTGCACCCACTGAACTGACAACATTGCACCCACTGAACTGACTGTACTGCACCCACTGAACTGACCATATTGCACCCACTGAACTGACTACAATGCACCCACTGAACTGACCACATTGCACCCACTGAACTGACTACATTGCACCCACTGAACTGACTATATTGCACCCACTGAACTGACTGTATTGCACCCACTGAACTGACTGTATTGCACCCACTGAACTGACTATATTGCACCCACTGAACTGACGATATTGCACCCACTGAACTGACTACATTGCACCCACTGAACTGACGATATTGCACCCACTGAACTGACTATATTGCACCCACTGAACTGACTATATTGCACCCACTAAACTGACGATATTGCACCCACTGAACTGACTACATTGCACCCACTGAACTGACGACATTGCACCCACTGAACTGACTACACTGCACCCACTGAACTGACGATATTGCACATACTGAACTGACTACATTGCACCCACTGAACTGACTGCACTGCACCCACTGAACTGACTACACTGCACCCACTGAACTGACTATATTGCACCCACTGAACTGACTGCACTACACCCACTGAACTGACTACATTGCACCCACTGCACTGACTATACTGCACCCACTGCACTGACAACATTGCACCCACTGAACTGACTATACTGCACCCACTGAACTGACTATATTGCACCCACTGAACTGACTATATTGCACCCACTGAACTGACGATATTGCACCCACTGAACTGACGATACTGCACCAACTGAACTGACCATATTGCACCCACTGAACTGACTACACTGCACCCACTGAACTGACTATATTGCACCCACTGAACTGACTACATTGCACCCAGTGAACTGACCACTTTGCACCCACTGAACTGACTATACTGCACCCACTGAACTGACGATATTGCAGCCACTGAACTGACGATATTGCAGCCACTGAACTGACGATATTGCACGCAATGAACTGACTACATTGCACCCACTGAACTGACTGCATTGCGCCCACTGAACTGACTGCATTGCACCCACGGAACTGACTACATTGCACCCACTGAACAGACTGCAGTGCACCCACTGAACTGACTGCATTGTACCCACTTAACTGACGACATTGCACCCACTGAACTGACCACATTGCACCCACTGAACTGACTACATGGCACCCACTGAACTGACTACATGGCACCCACTGAACTGACGATATTGCACCCACTGAACTGACGACATTGCACCCACTGAACTGACGACATTGGACCCACTGAACTGACTGCATTGCACCCACTGAACTGACGATATTGAACGCAATGAACTGACTACATTGCACCCACTGAACTGACTGCATTGCGCCCACTGAACTGACTGCATTGCGCCCACTGAACTGACTGCATTGCGCCCACTGAACTGACTGCATTGCACCCACTGAACTGACTACATTGCACCCAGTGAACTGACTATATTGCACCCACTGAACTGACTACATTGCACCCACTGAACTGACGATATTGCACCCACTGAACTGACTACATTGCACCCACTGAACTTACTACACTGCACTCACTGAACTGACGATATTGCACCCACTGAACTGACGATATTGCACCCATTGAACTGACGATATTGCACCCACTGAACTGACTACATTGCACCCACTGAACTGACGATACTGCACCAACTGAACTGACCATATTGCACCCACTGAACTGACGACACTGCACCCACTGAACTGACGACATTGCACCCACTGAACTGACTATATTGCACCCACTGAACTGACTACACTGCACCCACTGAACTGACTATATTACACCCACTGAACTGACTACATTGCACCCACTGCACTGACGATACTGCACCCACTGAACTGACAACATTGCACCCACTGAACTGACTATACTGCACCCACTGAACTGACTATATTGCACCCACTGAACTGACTATATTGTACCCACTGAACTGACGATATTGCACCCACTGAACTGACGATATTGCACCCACTGAACTGACTACATTGCACCCACTGAACTGACTACATTGCACCCACTGAACTGACTACATTGCACCCACTGAACTGACTACATTGCACCCACTGAACTGACTGCATTGCTCCCACTGAACTGACTGCATTGCACCCACTGAACTGACTACTTTGCACCCACTGAACTGACGATATTGCACGCACTGAACTGACTACATTGCACCCACTGAACTGACTGCATTGCATCCACTGAACTGACTGCATTGCACCCACTGAACTGACTACATTGCACCCACTGAACTGACTACATTGCACCCACTGCACTGACGATACTGCACCCACTGAACTGACAACATTGCACCCACTGAACTGACTATACTGCACCCACTGAACTGACCATATTGCACCCACTGAACTGACTACACTGCACCCACTGAACTGACTATATTGCACCCACTGAACTGACTACATTGTACCCACTGAACTGACTACATTGCACCCACTGAACTGACTACATTGCACCCACTGAACTGACTACACTGCACCCACTGAACTGACTATATTGCACCCACTGAACTGACTACATTGTACCCACTGAACTGACTACATTGCACCCACTGAACTGACTACATTGCACCCACTGAACTGACTACACTGCACCCACTGAATTGACTACATTGTACCCACTGAACTGACGACATTGCACCCACTGAACTGACGACATTGCAGGCACTGAACTGACTACATTGCACCCACTGAACTGACGACATTGCACCCACTGAACTGACGACATTGCAGGCACTGAACTAACGACATTGCACCCACTGAACTGACTACATTGCACCCACTGAACTGACTACATTGCACCCAATGAACTGACTATATTGCACCCACTTAACTGACTACACTGCACCCACTGAACTGACTATATTGCACCCACTGAACTGACTATATTGCACCCACTGAACTGACTACACTGCACCCACTGAACTGACTATATTGCACCCACTGAACTGACTACATTGCACCCACTGCACTGACGATACTGCACCCACTGAACTGGCAACATTGCACCCACTGAACTGAGTATACTACACCCACTGAACTGACTATATTGCACCCACTGAACTGACTATATTGCACCCACTGAACTGACTATATTGCACCCACTGAACTGACTATATTGCACCCACTGAACTGACTACACTGCACCCACTGAACTGACTATATTGCACCCACTGAACTGACTATATTGCACCCACTGAACTGACTATATTGCACCCACTGAACTGACTATATTGCACCCACTGAACTGACTATATTGCACCCACTGGACTGACTATATTGCACCCACTGAACTGACTATATTGCACTGACTGAACTGACTACATTGCACCCACTCAACTGACGACATTGCACCCACTGAACTGACTACAGTGCACCCACTGAACTGACTATATTACACCCACTGAACTGACGACATTGCACCCAGTGAACTGACTATAGTGCACCCACTGAACTGACGATATTGTACACACTCAACTGACTACATTGCACCCACTGAACTGACTACATTGCACCCACTGAACTGACAATATTCCACCCACTGAACTGACGACATTGCACCCACTGAACTGACTACATTGCACCCACTGAACTGACTATATTGCACCCACTGAACTGACTACACTGCACCCACTGAACTGACTGCAGTGCACCCACTGAACTGAATACATTGCACCCACTGAACTGACTATACTGCACCCACTGAACTGACGATACTGCACCCACTGAACTGACTATACTGCACCCGCTGAACTGACGATATTGCACCCACTGAACTGATGATACTGCACCCACTGAACTGACCATATTGCACCCACTGAAGTGACCATATTGCACCCACTGAACTGACTACAATGCACCCACTGAACTGACCACATTGCACCCACTGAACTGACTACATTGCACCCACTGAACTGACTACATTGCACCCACTGAACTGACTACATTGTACCCACTGAACTGACTACATTGCACCCACTGAACTGACTACATTGCACCCACTGAACTGACTACATTGCACCCACTGAACGGACTACATTGCACCCACTGAACTGACTATATTGCACCCACTGAACTGACCACATTGCACCCACTGCACTGACTACACTGCACCCACTGCACTGACTACATTGCACCCACTGAACTGACTACATTGCACCCACTGAACTGACTACATTGCACCCACTGAACTGACTACATTGCACCCACTGAACTGACTACATTGCACCCACTGAACTGACTATACTGCACCCACTGAACTGACGGTATTGCACGCACTGAACTGACTGCATTGCACCCACTGAACTGACTGCATTGCACCCACTGAACTGACGACATTGCACCCACTGAACTGACGACAGTGCACCCACTGAACTGACGATATTGCACCCACTGAACTGACGATATTGCACCCACTGAACTGACTATATTACACCCACTGAACTGACTATATTGCACCCACTGAACTGACTACATTGCACCCACTGAACTGACTACATTGCACCCACTGAACTGACTACATTGCACCCACTGAACTGACTACAGTGCACCCACTGAACTGACTGCATTGCATCCACTGAACTGACTGCATTGCACCCACTGAACTGACTGCATTGCACCCACTGCACTGACGATACTGCACCCACTGAACTGACAACATTGCACCCACTGACCTGACTACACTGCACCCACTGAACTGACTACATTGCACCCACTGAACTGACTGTACTGCACCCACTGAACTGACTATATTGCACCCACTGAACTGACTACACTGCACTCACTGAACTGACTTTCCTGTACCCACTGAACTGACCATATTGCACCCACTGAACTGACGATATTGCACCCACTGAACTGACGATACTGCACCCACTGAACTGACCATATTGCACCCACTGAACTGACTCCACTGCACCCACTGAACTGACTATATTGCACCCACTGAACTGACTACATTGCACCCACTGAACTGACTACATTGCACTCACTGAACTGGCTACATTGCACCCACTGAACTGACGATACTGCACCCACTGAACTGACCATATTGCACCCACTGAACTGACTCCACTGCACCCACTGAACTGACTACATTGCACCCACTGAACTGACTACATTGCACCCACTGAACTGACTACATTGCACCCACTGAACTGACTGCATTGCACCCACTGGACTGACGATATTGCACCCACTGAACTGACTACATTGCACCAACTGAACTGACGACAGTGCACCCACTGAACTGACTACATTGCACCCACTGAACTGACTGTATTGCACCCACTGAACTGACTGTATTGCACCCACTGAACTGACTATATTGCACCCACTGAACTGACTATATTGCACCCACTGAACTGACTATATTGCACCCACTGAACTGACGATATTGCACCCACTGAACTGACTACATTGCACCCACTGAACTGACGATATTGCACCCACTGAACTGACTATATTGCACCCACTGAACTGACGATATTGCACCCACTAAACTGACGATATTGCACCCACTGAACTGACTACATTGCACCCACTGAACTGACGACATTGCACCCACTGAACTGACTACACTGCACCCACTGAACTGACGATATTGCACATACTGAACTGACTACATTGCACCCACTGAACTGACTGCACTGCACCCACTGAACTGACTACACTGCACCCACTGAACTGACTATATTGCACCCACTGAACTGACTGCACTACACCCACTGAACTGACTACATTGCACCCACTGCACTGACTATACTGCACCCACTGCACTGACAACATTGCACCCACTGAACTGACAATACTGCACCCACTGAACTGACTATATTGCACCCACTGAACTGACTATATTGCACCCACTGAACTGACGATATTGCACCCACTGAACTGACGATACTGCACCAACTGAACTGACCATATTGCACCCACTGAACTGACTTTCCTGTACCCACTGAACTGACCATATTGCACCCACTGAACTGACGATATTGCACCCACTGAACTGACGATACTGCACCCACTGAACTGACCATATTGCACCCACTGAACTGACTCCACTGCACCCACTGAACTGACTATATTGCACCCACTGAACTGACTACATTGCACCCACTGAACTGACTACATTGCACCCACTGAACTGACTACATTGCACCCACTGAACTGGCTACATTGCACCCACTGAACTGACGATACCGCACCCACTGAACTGACCATATTGCACCCACTGAACTGACTCCACTGCACCCACTGAACTGACTACATTGCACCCACTGAACTGACTACATTGCACCCACTGAACTGACTACATTGCACCCACTGAACTGACTGCATTGCACCCACTGGACTGACGATATTGCACCCACTGAACTGACTACATTGCACCAACTGAACTGACGACAGTGCACCCACTGAACTGACTACATTGCACCCACTGAACTGACTGTATTGCACCCACTGAACTGACTGTATTGCACCCACTGAACTGACTATATTGCACCCACTGAACTGACTATATTGCACCCACTGAACTGACGATATTGCACCCACTGAACTGACGATATTGCACCCACTGAACTGACTACATTGCACCCACTGAACTGACGATATTGCACCCACTGAACTGACTATATTGCACCCACTGAACTGACTATATTGCACCCAGTAAACTGACGATATTGCACCCACTGAACTGACTACATTGCACCCACTGAACTGACGACATTGCACCCACTGAACTGACTACACTGCACCCACTGAACTGACGATATTGCACATACTGAACTGACTACATTGCACCCACTGAACTGACTGCACTGCACCCACTGAACTGACTACACTGCACCCACTGAACTGACTATATTGCACCCACTGAACTGACTGCACTACACCCACTGAACTGACTACATTGCACCCACTGCACTGACTATACTGCACCCACTGCACTGACAACATTGCACCCACTGAACAGACTATACTGCACCCACTGAACTGACTATATTGCACCCACTGAACTGACTATATTGCACCCACTGAACTGACGATATTGCACCCACTGAACTGACGATACTGCACCAACTGAACTGACCATATTGCACCCACTGAACTGACTTTCCTGTACCCACTGAACTGACCATATTGCACCCACTGAACTGACGATATTGCACCCACTGAACTGACGATACTGCACCCACTGAACTGACCATATTGCACCCACTGAACTGACTCCACTGCACCCACTGAACTGACTATATTGCACCCACTGAACTGACTACATTGCACCCACTGAACTGACTACATTGCACCCACTGAACTGGCTACATTGCACCCACTGAACTGACGATACTGCACCCACTGAACTGACCATATTGCACCCACTGAACTGACTCCACTGCACCCACTGAACTGACTACATTGCACCCACTGAACTGACTGCATTGCACCCACTGGACTGACGATATTGCACCCACTGAACTGACTACATTGCACCAACTGAACTGACGACAGTGCACCCACTGAACTGACTACATTGCACCCACTGAACTGACTGTATTGCACCCACTGAACTGACTGTATTGCACCCACTGAACTGACTATATTGCACCCACTGAACTGACTATATTGCACCCACTGAACTGACTATATTGCACCCACTGAACTGACGATATTGCACCCACTGAACTGACTACATTGCACCCACTGAACTGACGATATTGCACCCACTGAACTGACTATATTGCACCCACTGAACTGACTATATTGCACCCACTAAACTGACGATATTGCACCCACTGAACTGACTACATTGCACCCACTGAACTGACGACATTGCACCCACTGAACTGACTACACTGCACCCACTGAACTGACGATATTGCACATACTGAACTGACTACATTGCACCCACTGAACTGACTGCACTGCACCCACTGAACTGACTACACTGCACCCACTGAACTGACTATATTGCACCCACTGAACTGACTGCACTACACCCACTGAACTGACTACATTGCACCCACTGCACTGACTGTACTGCACCCACTGCACTGACAACATTGCACCCACTGAACTGACTATACTGCACCCACTGAACTGACTATATTGCACCCACTGAACTGACTATATTGCACCCACTGAACTGACGATATTGCACCCACTGAACTGACGATACTGCACCAACTGAACTGACCATATTGCACCCACTGAACTGACTTTCCTGTACCCACTGAACTGACCATATTGCACCCACTGAACTGACGATATTGCACCCACTGAACTGACGACAGTGCACCCACTGAACTGACTACAGTGCACCCACTGAACTGACTATATTACACCCACTGAACTGACGACATTGCACCCAGTGAACTGACTATTGTGCACCCACTGAACTGACGATATTGCACCCACTGAACTGACTACATTGCACCCACTGAACTGACTACATTGCACCCACTGAACTGATAATATTCCACCCATTGAACTGACGATATTGCACCCACTGAACTGACTACATTGCACCCACTGAACTGACTGCATTGCACCCACTGAACTGACTGCATTGCACCCACTAAACTGACTGCATTGTACCCACTGAACTGACGACATTGCACCCACTGAACTGACGACATTGCACCCACTCAACTGACTATATTGCACCCACTGAACTGACTACACTGCACCCACTGAACTGACTGCAGTGCACCCACTGAACTGAATACATTGCACCCACTGAACTGACTATACTGCACCCACTGAACTGACGATACTGCACCCACTGAACTGACGATATTGCAGCCACTGAACTGACTATATTGCACCAACTGAACTGACCACATTGCACCCAATGAACTGACTATATTGCACCCACTGAGCTGACTATATTGCACCCACTGAACTGACTATATTGCACCCACTGAACTGACTGCATTGCACCCACTGAACTGACTACATTGCACCCAGTGAACTGACTATACTGCACCCACTGAACTGACTACATTGCACCCACTGAACTGACGATATTGCACCCACTGAACTGACGATATTGCACCCACTGAACTGACTACATTGCACCCACTGAACTTACTACACTGCACTCACTGAACTGACGATATTGCACCCACTGAACTGACGTTATTGCACCCATTGAACTGACGATATTGCACCCACTGAACTGACTACATTGCACCCACTGAACTGACGATACTGCACCAACTGAACTGACCATATTGCACCCACTGAACTGACTACACTGCACCCACTGAAATAACGACATTGCACCCACTGAACTGACTATATTGCACCCACTGAACTGACTACACTGCACCCACTGAACTGACTATATTACACCCACTGAACTGACTACATTGCACCCACTGCACTGACGATACTGCACCCACTGAACTGACAACATTGCATCCACTGAACTGACTATACTGCACCCACTGAACTGACTATATTGCACCCACTGAACTGACTATATTGCACCCACTGAACTGACGATATTGCACCCACTGAACTGACGATATTGCACCCACTGAACTGACGATACTGCACCAACTGAACTGACCATATTGCACCCACTGAACTGACTACACTGCACCCACTGAACTGACTACACTGCACCCACTGAACTGACGACATTGCACCCACTGAACTGACTATATTGCACCCACTGAACTGACTACACTGCACCCACTGAACTGACTATATTGCACCCACTGAACTGACTACATTGCACCCACTGCACTGACGATACTGCACCCACTGAACTGACAACATTGCACCCACTGAACTGAGTATACTGCACCCACTGAACTGACTACACTGCACCCACTGAACTGATTTTTTCAACCCACTCAACTGACTACATTGCACCCACTGCACTGACGATACTGCACCCACTGAACTGACCATATTGCACCCACTGAACTGACTCCACTGCACCCACTGAACTGACTACATTGCACCCACTGAACTGACTACATTGCACCCACTGAACTGACTACATTGCACCCACTGAACTGACTGCATTGCACCCACTGGACTGACGATATTGCACCCACTGAACTGACTACATTGCACCAACTGAACTGACGACAGTGCACCCACTGAACTGACTACATTGCACCCACTGAACTGACTATATTGCACCCACTGAACTGACTGTATTGCACCCACTGAACTGACTGTATTGCACCCACTGAACTGACTGTATTGCACCCACTGAACTGACTATATTGCACCCACTGAACTGACTATATTGCACCCACTGAACTGACTACATTGCACCCACTGAACTGACGATATTGCACCCACTGAACTGACTACATTGCACCCACTGAACTGACGATATTGCACCCACTGAACTGACTATATTGCACCCACTGAACTGACTATATTGCACCCACTAAACTGACGATATTGCACCCACTGAACTGACTACATTGCACCCACTGAACTGACGACATTGCACCCACTGAACTGACTACACTGCACCCACTGAACTGACGATATTGCACATACTGAACTGACTACATTGCACCCACTGAACTGACTGCACTGCACCCACTGAACTGACTACACTGCACCCACTGAACTGACTATATTGCACCCACTGAACTGACTGCACTGCACCCACTGAACTGACTACATTGCACCCACTGCACTGACTATACTGCACCCACTGCACTGACAACATTGCACCCACTGAACTGACTATACTGCACCCACAGAACTGACTATATTGCACCCACTGAACTGACTATATTGCACCCACTGAACTGACGATATTGCACCCACTGAACTGACGATACTGCACCAACTGAACTGACCATATTGCACCCACTGAACTGACTTTCCTGTACCCACTGAACTGACCATATTGCACCCACTGAACTGACGATATTGCACCCACTGAACTGACGATACTGCACCCACTGAACTGACCATATTGCACCCACTGAACTGACTCCACTGCACCCACTGAACTGACTATATTGCACCCACTGAACTGACTACATTGCACCCACTGAACTGACTACATTGCACCCACTGAACTGGCTACATTGCACCCACTGAACTGACGATACTGCACCCACTGAACTGACCATATTGCACCCACTGAACTGACTCCACTGCACCCACTGAACTGACTACATTGCATCCACTGAACTGACTACATTGCACCCACTGAACTGACTACATTGCACCCACTGAACTGACTGCATTGCACCCACTGGACTGACGATATTGCACCCACTGAACTGACTACATTGCACCAACTGAACTGACGACAGTGCACCCACTGAACTGACTATATTGCACCCACTGAACTGACTATATTGCACCCACTGAACTGACTGTATTGCACCCACTGAACTGACTGTATTGCACCCACTGAACTGACTATATTGCACCCACTGAACTGACTATATTGCACCCACTGAACTGACTATATTGCACCCACTGAACTGACGATATTGCACCCACTGAACTGACTACATTGCACCCACTGAACTGACGATATTGCACCCACTGAACTGACTATATTGCACCCACTGAACTGACTATATTGCACCCACTAAACTGACGATATTGCACCCACTGAACTGACTACATTGCACCCACTGAACTGACGACATTGCACCCACTGAACTGACTACACTGCACCCACTGAACTGACGATATTGCACCCACTGAACTGACTACATTGCACCCACTGAACTGACTGCACTGCACCCACTGAACTGACTACACTGCACCCACTGAACTGACTATATTGCACCCACTGAACTGACTGCACTACACCCACTGAACTGACTACATTGCACCCACTGCACTGACTATACTGCACCCACTGCACTGACAACATTGCACCCACTGAACTGACGATACTGCACCCACTGAACTGACTATATTGCACCCACTGAACTGACTATATTGCACCCAGTGAACTGACCACTTTGCACCCACTGAACTGACTATACTGCACCCACTGAACTGACGATATTGCAGCCACTGAACTGACGATATTGCAGCCACTGAACTGACGATATTGCACGCAATGAACTGACTACATTGCACCCACTGAACAGACTGCAGTGCACCCACTGAACTGACTGCATTGCACCCACGGAACTGACTACATTGCACCCACTGAACAGACTGCAGTGCACCCACTGAACTGACTGCATTGTACCCACTTAACTGACTACATTGCACCCACTGAACTGACCACATTGCACCCACTGAACTGACTACATGGCACCCACTGAACTGACTACATGGCACCCACTGAACTGACTACATGGCACCCACTGAACTGACGATATTGCACCCACTGAACTGACGACATTGCACCCACTGAACTGACGACATTGGACCCACTGAACTGACTGCATTGCACCCACTGAACTGACTATATTGCACCCACTGAACTGACTATATTGCACCCACTGAATTGACTATATTGCACCCACTGAACTGACTACATTGCACCCACTGAACTGACTATATTGCACCCACTGAACTGACTATATTGCACTGACTGAACTGACTCCATTGCACCAACTGAACTGACGACATTGCACCCACTGAACTGACTACAGTGCACCCAGTGAACTGACTATAGTGCACCCACTGAACTGACGATATTGCACCCACTGAACTGACTACATTGCACCCACTGAACTGACTACATTGCACCCACTGAACTGACAATATTCCACCCATTGAACTGACGATATTGCACCCACTGAACTGACTACATTGCACCCACTGAACTGACTGCATTGCACCCACTGAACTGACTGCATTGCACCCACTAAACTGACTGCATTGTACCCACTGAACTGACGACATTGCACCCACTGAACTGACTACATTGCACCCACTGAACTGACTATATTGCACCCACTGAACTGACTACACTGCACCCACTGAACTGACTGCAGTGCACCCACTGAACTGAATACATTGCACCCACTGAACTGACTATACTGCACCCACTGAACTGACGATACTGCACCCACTGAACTGACGATATTGCAGCCAATGAACTGACTATATTGCACCAACTGAACTGACCACATTGCACCCAATGAACTGACTATATTGCACCCACTGAGCTGACTATATTGCACCCACTGAACTGACTATATTGCACCCACTGAACTGACTGCATTGCACCCACTGAACTGACTACATTGCACCCAGTGAACTGACTATACTGCACCCACTGAACTGACTACATTGCACCCACTGAACTGACGATATTGCACCCACTGAACTGACGATATTGCACCCACTGAACTGACTACATTGCACCCACTGAACTTACTACACTGCACTCACTGAACTGACGATATTGCACCCACTGAACTGACGATATTGCACCCATTGAACTGACGATATTGCACCCACTGAACTGACTACATTGCACCCACTGAACTGACGATACTGCACCAACTGAACTGACCATATTGCACCCACTGAACTGACTACACTGCACCCACTGAAATGACGACATTGCACCCACTGAACTGACTATATTGCACCCACTGAACTGACTACACTGCACCCACTGAACTGACTATATTACACCCACTGAACTGACTACATTGCACCCACTGCACTGACGATACTGCACCCACTGAACTGACAACATTGCATCCACTGAACTGACTATACTGCACCCACTGAACTGACTATATTGCACCCACTGAACTGACTATATTGCACCCACTGAACTGACGATATTGCACCCACTGAACTGACGATATTGCACCCACTGAACTGACGATACTGCACCAACTGAACTGACCATATTGCACCCACTGAACTGACTCCACTGCACCCACTGAACTGACTACACTGCACCCACTGAACTGACGACATTGCACCCACTGAACTGACTATATTGCACCCACTGAACTGACTACACTGCACCCACTGAACTGACTATATTGCACCCACTGAACTGACTACATTGCACCCACTGCACTTACGATACTGCACCCACTGAACTGACAACATTGCACCCACTGAACTGAGTATACTGCACCCACTGAACTGACTACATTGCACCCACTGAACTGACGATATTGCACCCACTGAACTGACCATATTGCACCCACTGAACTGACTTTCCTGTACCCACTGAACTGACCATATTGCACCCACTGAACTGACGATATTGCACCCACTGAACTGACGATACTGCACCCACTGAACTGACCATATTGCACCCACTGAACTGACTCCACTGCACCCACTGAACTGACTATATTGCACCCACTGAACTGACTACATTGCACCCACTGAACTGACTACATTGCACTCACTGAACTGGCTACATTGCACCCACTGAACTGACGATACTGCACCCACTGAACTGACCATATTGCACCCACTGAACTGACTCCACTGCACCCACTGAACTGACAATATTCCACCCATTGAACTGACGATATTGCACCCACTGAACTGACTACATTGCACCCACTGAACTGACTGCATTGCACCCACTGAACTGACTGCATTGCACCCACTAAACTGACTGCATTGTACCCACTGAACTGACGACATTGCACCCACTGAACTGACTACATTGCACCCACTGAACTGACTATATTGCACCCACTGAACTGACTACACTGCACCCACTGAACTGACTGCAGTGCACCCACTGAACTGAATACATTGCACCCACTGAACTGACTATACTGCACCCACTGAACTGACGATACTGCACCCACTGAACTGACGATATTGCAGCCAATGAACTGACTATATTGCACCAACTGAACTGACTACATTGCACCCACTGAACTGACGATATTGCACCCACTGAACTGACGATATTGCACCCACTGAACTGACTACATTGCACCCACTGAACTTACTACACTGCACTCACTGAACTGACGATATTGCACCCACTGAACTGACGATATTGCACCCATTGAACTGACGATATTGCACCCACTGAACTGACTACATTGCACCCACTGAACTGACGATACTGCACCAACTGAACTGACCATATTGCACCCACTGAACTGACTACACTGCACCCACTGAAATGACGACATTGCACCCACTGAACTGACTATATTGCACCCACTGAACTGACTACACTGCACCCACTGAACTGACTATATTACACCCACTGAACTGACTACATTGCACCCACTGCACTGACGATACTGCACCCACTGAACTGACAACATTGCATCCACTGAACTGACTATACTGCACCCACTGAACTGACTATATTGCACCCACTGAACTGACTATATTGCACCCACTGAACTGACGATATTGCACCCACTGAACTGACGATATTGCACCCACTGAACTGACCATATTGCACCCACTGAACTGACTCCACTGCACCCACTGAACTGACTACACTGCACCCACTGAACTGACGACATTGCACCCACTGAACTGACTATATTGCACCCACTGAACTGACTACACTGCACCCACTGAACTGACTATATTGCACCCACTGAACTGACTACATTGCACCCACTGCACTTACGATACTGCACCCACTGAACTGACAACATTGCACCCACTGAACTGAGTATACTGCACCCACTGAACTGACTACATTGCACCCACTGAACTGACGATATTGCACCCACTGAACTGACGATATTGCACCCACTGAACTGACGCTATTGCACCCACTGAACTGACGCTATTGCACCCACTGAACTGACGATACTGCACCAACTGAACTGACCATATTGCACCCACGGAACTGACTACACTGCACCCACTGAACTGACTATATTGCACCCACTGAACTGACTACATTGCACCCACTGAACTGACTACATTGCACCCACTGAACTGACTATATTGCACCCACTGAACTGACTACATGGCACCCACTGAACTGACTACATTGCACCCACTGAACTGACTACACTGCACCCACTGAACTGACGACATTGCAGCCACTGAACTGACTACATTGCACCCACTGAACTCACTATATTGCACCCACTGAACTGACTACACTGCACCCACTGAACTGATTTTTTCAACCCACTCAACTGACAACATTGCACCCACTGCACTGACGATACTGCACCCACTGAACTGACAACATTGCACCCACTGAACTGACTACATTGCACCCACTGAACTGACTACATTGCACCCACTGAACTGACTGCATTGCTCCCACTGAACTGACTGCATTGCACCCACTGAACTGACTACTTTGCACCCACTGAACTGACGATATTGCACGCACTGAACTGACTACATTGCACCCACTGAACTGACTGCATTGCATCCACTGAACTGACTGCATTGCACCCACTGAACTGACTACATTGCACCCACTGAACTGACTACATTGCACCCACTGCACTGACGATACTGCACCCACTGAACTGACAACATTGCACCCACTGAACTGACTATACTGCACCCACTGAACTGACCATATTGTACCCACTGAACTGACTACACTGCACCCACTGAACTGACTATATTGCACCCACTGAACTGACTACATTGTACCCACTGAACTGACTACATTGCACCCACTGAACTGACTACACTGCACCCACTGAACTGACGACACTGCACCCACTGAATTGACTACATTGTACCCACTGAACTGACGACATTGCACCCACTGAACTGACGACATTGCAGGCACTGAACTGACTACATTGCACCCACTGAACTGACTACATTGCACCCACTGAACTGACTACATTGCACCCAATGAACTGACTATATTGCACCCACTTAACTGACTACACTGCACCCACTGAACTGACTATATTGCACCCACTGAACTGACTACATTGCACCCACTGCACAGACGATACTGCACCCACTGAACTGACAGCATTGCACCCACTGAACTGACTGCATTGCATCCACTGAACTGACTACATTGCACCCACTGAACTGACTAGACTGCACCCACTGAACTGACAACATTGCACCCACTGAACTGACTATACTGCACCCACTGAACTGACGATATTGCACCCACTGAACTGACGATACTGCACCCACTGAACTGACCATATTGCACCCACTGAAGTGACTACACTGCACCCACTGAACTGACTACATTGCACCCACTGCACTGACGATACTGCACCCACTGAACTGACAACATTGCACCCACTGAACTGACTGTACTGCACCCACTGAACTAACCATATTGCACCCACTGAACTGACTACAATGCACCCACTGAACTGACTATATTGCACCCACTTAACTGACTACACTGCACCCACTGAACTGACTATATTGCACCCACTGAACTGACTACATTGCACCCACTGCACAGACGATACTGCACCCACTGAACTGACAGCATTGCACCCACTGAACTGACTGCATTGCATCCACTGAACTGACTACATTGCACCCACTGAACTGACTACATTGCACCCACTGCACTGAGTACACTGCACCCACTGCACTGACTACTTTGCACCCACTGAACTGACTATACTGCACCCACTGAACTGACCAAACTGCACCCACTGAACTGACTACACTGCACCCACTGAACTGACTACACTGCGCCCACTGAACTGACTACATTGCACCCACTGAACTGACTACATTGCACCCACTGAACTGACTACATTGCACCCACTGAACGGACTACATTGCACCCACTGAACTGACTCCCTTGCACCCACTGAACTGACTACATTGCACCCACTGAACTGACAACATTGCACCCACTGAACTGACTGCATTGCACCCACTGGACTGACGATATTGCACCCACTGAACTGACTACATTGCACCAACTGAACTGACGACAGTGCACCCACTGAACTGACGACAGTGCACCCACTGAACTGACTACATTGCACCCACTGAACTGACTATATTGCACCCACTGAACTGACTGTATTGCACCCACTGAACTGACTATATTGCACCCACTGAACTGACTATATTGCACCCACTGAACTGACTATATTGCACCCACTGAACTGACTATATTGCACCCACTGAACTGACTATATTGCACCCACTGAACTGACGATATTGCACCCACTGAACTGACTATATTGCACCCACTAAACTGACGATATTGCACCCACTGAACTGACTACATTGCACCCACTGAACTGACGACATTGCACCCACTGAACTGACTACACTGCACCCACTGAACTGACGATATTGCACATACTGAACTGACTACATTGCACCCACTGAACTGACTACACTGCACCCACTGAACTGACTACACTGCACCCACTGAACTGACTACACTGCACCCACTGAACTGACGATATTGCACCCACTGAACTGACGATATTGCACCCACTGAACTGACTACATTGCACCCACTGAACTTACTGCACTGCACTCACTGAACTGACGATATTGCACCCACTGAACTGACGATATTGCACCCATTGAACTGACGATATTGCACCCACTGAACTGAATACATTGCACCCACTGAACTGATGATACTGCACCAACTGAACTGACCATATTGCACCCACTGAACTGACTACACTGCACCCACTGAAATGACGACATTGCACCCACTGAACTGACTATATTGCACCCACTGAACTGACTACACTGCACCCACTGAACTGACTATATTACACCCACTGAACTGACTACATTGCACCCACTGCACTGACGATACTGCACCCACTGAACTGACAACATTGCACCCACTGAACTGACTATACTGCACCCACTGACCTGACTATATTGCACCCACTGAACTGACTATATTGCACCCACTGAACTGACGATATTGCATCCACTGAACTGACGATATTGCACCCACTGAACTGACGATACTGCACCAACTGAACTGACCATATTGCACCCACTGAACTGACTACACTGCACCCACTGAACTGACTACACTGCACCCACTGAACTGACGACATTGCACCCACTGAACTGACTATATTGCACCCACTGAACTGACTACACTGCACCCACTGAACTGACTATATTGCACCCACTGAACTGACTACATTGCACCCACTGCACTGACGATACTGCACCCACTGAACTGACAACATTGCACCCACTGAACTGAGTATACTGCACCCACTGAACTGACTACATTGCACCCACTGAACTGACTATATTGCACCCACTGAACTGACGATATTGCACCCACTGAACTGACGCTATTGCACCCACTGAACTGACGATACTGCACCAACTGAACTGACCATATTGCACCCACGGAACTGACTACACTGCACCCACTGAACTGACTATATTGCACCCACTGAACTGACTACATTGCACCCACTGAACTGACTACATTGCACCCACTGAACTGACTATATTGCACCCACTGAACTGACTACATTGCACCCACTGAACTGACTACATTGCACCCACTGAACTGACTACATTGCACCCACTGAACTGACTACATTGCACCCACTGAACTGACTACACTGCACCCACTGAACTGACGACATTGCACCCACTGAACTGACTGCATTGCACCCACTGAACTGACTACATTGCACCCACTGAACTGACTCAATTGCACCCACTGCACTGACGATACTGCACCCACTGAACTGACAACATTGCACCCACTGAACTGACTATACTGCACCCACTGAACTGACCATATTGCACCCACTGAACTGACTACACTGCACCCACTGAACTGACTATATTGCACCCACTGAACTGACTACATTGTACCCACTTAACTGACTACATTGCACCCACTGAACTGACTACACTGCACCCACTGAATTGACTACATTGTACCCACTGAACTGACGACATTGCACCCACTGAACTGACGACATTGCAGGCACTGAACTGACTACATTGCACCCACTGAACTGACTACATTGCACCCACTGAACTGACTACATTGCACCCAATGAACTGACTATATTGCACCCACTTAACTGACTACACTGCACCCACTGAACTGACTATATTGCACCCACTGAACTGACTACATTGCACCCACTGCACAGACGATACTGCACCCACTGAACTGACAGCATTGCACCCACTGAACTGACTGCATTGCATCCACTGAACTGACTACATTGCACCCACTGAACTGACTAGACAGCACCCACTGAACTGACAACATTGCACCCACTGAACTGACTATACTGCACCCACTGAACTGACGATATTGCACCCACTGAACTGACTCCACTGCACCCACTGAACTGACCATATTGCACCCACTGAAGTGACTACACTGCACCCACTGAACTGACTACATTGCACCCACTGCACTGACGATACTGCACCCACTGAACTGACAACATTGCACCCACTGAACTGACTGTACTGCACCCACTGAACTGACCATATTGCACCCACTGAACTGACTACAATGCACCCACTGAACTGACCAAATTGCACCCACTGAACTGACTACATTGCACCCACTGAACTGACTACATTGCACCCACTGAACTGACTACATTGCACCCACTGAACTGACTACATTGCACCCACTGAACTGACTACATTGCACCCACTGAACTGACTACATTGCACCCACTGAACTGACTATACTGCACCCACTGAACTGACCAAACTGCACCCACTGAACTGACTACACTGCACCCACTGAACTGACTACACTGCGCCCACTGAACTGACTACATTGCACCCACTGAACTGACTACATTGCACCCACTGAACTGACTACATTGCACCCACTGAACGGACTACATTGCACCCACTGAACGGACTCCCTTGCACCCACTGAACTGACTACATTGCACCCACTGAACTGACAACATTGCACCCACTGAACTGACTGCATTGCACCCACTGAACTGACTGCGTTGCACCCACTGGACTGACGATATTGCACCCACTGAACTGACTACATTGCACCAACTGAACTGACGACAGTGCACCCACTGAACTGACGACAGTGCACCCACTGAACTGACTCCACTGCACCCACTGAACTGACCATATTGCACCCACTGAAGTGACTACACTGCACCCACTGAACTGACTACATTGCACCCACTGCACTGACGATACTGCACCCACTGAACTGACAACATTGCACCCACTGAACTGACTGTACTGCACCCACTGAACTGACCATATTGCACCCACTGAACTGACTACAATGCACCCACTGAACTGACCAAATTGCACCCACTGAACTGACTACATTGCACCCACTGAACTGACTACATTGCACCCACTGAACTGACTACATTGCACCCACTGAACTGACTACATTGCACCCACTGAACTGACTACATTGCACCCACTGAACTGACTACATTGCACCCACTGAACTGACTACATTGCACCCACTGAACTGACTATATTGCACCCACTGAACTGACTACATTGCACCCACTGAACTGACTACATTGCACCCACTGAACTGACTATATTGCACCCACTGAACTGACTACATTGCACCCAATGCACTGAGTACACTGCACCCACTGCACTGACTACTTTGCACCCACTGAACTGACTATACTGCACCCACTGAACTGACCAAACTGCACCCACTGAACTGACTACACTGCACCCACTGAACTGACTACACTGCGCCCACTGAACTGACTACATTGCACCCACTGAACTGACTACATTGCACCCACTGAACTGACTACATTGCACCCACTGAACGGACTACATTGCACCCACTGAACTGACTCCCTTGCACCCACTGAACTGACTACATTGCACCCACTGAACTGACAACATTGCACCCACTGAACTGACTGCATTGCACCCACTGAACTGACTGCATTGCACCCACTGGACTGACGATATTGCACCCACTGAACTGACTACATTGCACCAACTGAACTGACGACAGTGCACCCACTGAACTGACGACAGTGCACCCACTGAACTGACTACATTGCACCCACTGAACTGACTATATTGCACCCACTGAACTGACTGTATTGCACCCACTGAACTGACTATATTGCACCCACTGAACTGACAGCATTGCACCCACTGAACTGACTGCATTGCATCCACTGAACTGACTACATTGCACCCACTGAACTGACTAGACTGCACCCACTGAACTGACAACATTGCACCCACTGAACTGACTATACTGCACCCACTGAACTGACGATATTGCACCCACTGAACTGACGATACTGCACCCACTGAACTGACCATATTGCACCCACTGAAGTGACTACACTGCACCCACTGAACTGACTACATTGCACCCACTGCACTGACGATACTGCACCCACTGAACTGACAACATTGCACCCACTGAACTGACTGTACTGCACCCACTGAACTGACCATATTGCACCCACTGAACTGACTACAATGCACCCACTGAACTGACCAAATTGCACCCACTGAACTGACTACATTGCACCCACTGAACTGACTACATTGCACCCACTGAACTGACTACATTGCACCCACTGAACTGACTACATTGCACCCACTGAACTGACTACATTGCACCCACTGAACTGACTACATTGCACCCACTGAACTGACTACATTGCACCCACTGAACTGACTATATTGCACCCACTGAACTGACTACATTGCACCCACTGCACTGAGTACACTGCACCCACTGCACTGACTACTTTGCACCCACTGAACTGACTATACTGCACCCACTGAACTGACCAAACTGCACCCACTGAACTGACTACACTGCACCCACTGAACTGACTACACTGCGCCCACTGAACTGACTACATTGCACCCACTGAACTGACTACATTGCACCCACTGAACTGACTACATTGCACCCACTGCACAGACGATACTGCACCCACTGAACTGACAGCATTGCACCCACTGAACTGACTGCATTGCATCCACTGAACTGACTACATTGCACCCACTGAACTGACTAGACAGCACCCACTGAACTGACAACATTGCACCCACTGAACTGACTATACTGCACCCACTGAACTGACGATATTGCACCCACTGAACTGACTCCACTGCACCCACTGAACTGACCATATTGCACCCACTGAAGTGACTACACTGCACCCACTGAACTGACTACATTGCACCCACTGCACTGACGATACTGCACCCACTGAACTGACAACATTGCACCCACTGAACTGACTGTACTGCACCCACTGAACTGACCATATTGCACCCACTGAACTGACTACAATGCACCCACTGAACTGACCAAATTGCACCCACTGAACTGACTACATTGCACCCACTGAACTGACTACATTGCACCCACTGAACTGACTACATTGCACCCACTGAACTGACTACATTGCACCCACTGAACTGACTACATTGCACCCACTGAACTGACTACATTGCACCCACTGAACTGACTATACTGCACCCACTGAACTGACCAAACTGCACCCACTGAACTGACTACACTGCACCCACTGAACTGACTACACTGCGCCCACTGAACTGACTACATTGCACCCACTGAACTGACTACATTGCACCCACTGAACTGACTACATTGCACCCACTGAACGGACTACATTGCACCCACTGAACGGACTCCCTTGCACCCACTGAACTGACTACATTGCACCCACTGAACTGACAACATTGCACCCACTGAACTGACTGCATTGCACCCACTGAACTGACTGCGTTGCACCCACTGGACTGACGATATTGCACCCA